>NC_136262.1:180693022-180770522 GCF_964187855.1 Myxine glutinosa
GGTTCCCAACTCAAAAGGTTCCTGAGATATTGCCCAGATGAGAAAGAAAAGAAAAAAATAATAATCATAAAATAATAAAATAATTAATCAATTGGCTAATAGCATACCTAAACCACCACTGCTTCATCCACAGCTGTAACTTTTAGGAACTTAATTAAATAAGTCATTAATCGAAAAAATTAAAGAATTAATTTATTAATCAATAAATAATTAATCGATTAATCAATAAATCAAAAATATCCTTTATAGCCACATCACTTGGTCACTGTCATGTGTAAATATCAGCTTCCCAGCTTAAATGGTGCCTGAGATATTGCCCAGATGAGAAAGAAAATAAATAAATGACTAATAATGAAAATAAATAAATAATAATCTCAAAAAATTAAATAATTAATCAATCGGCTAATAGAATACATAAACCGCCACCATTTCATCCGAATCTGTAACTTAAAAAAAAGAATTATTAAGTCATTAATCGAATAATTAAATAACTAATCGATTAATTGATTAATCAATAAATCAAAAATACCCTTTACAGCATAAAATATAGCATAACTAACCCACCCCACCAGTGCTTCATCCGAAGATGTATCTTTCAGAAATTTAATTAAATAAGTCTTTCATATGAGGCTTCCGGGCGATATCTCAGCCATCCTTTGAGCGAGGAAGCTGAAATTTCTGCACAATAGTGAGTAAGTGCTTTGGAAAAAACGATATTTTTTGTTTTTTGATGAATGAATTAATTGTTTAGTTATTTAATTATTATCCATTAATGAAGTACTTATTTATTTCCTTTCTCATCTGGGCATTATCTCAGGCACCTTTTGAGATAGGAAGCTGATATTTGGACATGCCAATGACCAAGGGATTTGGCTGTAAAGGATATTTTGATTTATTGATTAATCAATATTAATCGATTAATTATTTATTGATTATTCAATTCGTTATTTTTTCCCGATTAATGAATTATTTAATTAATTATCAAAAAGTTACAGGTTCGGATGAAGCACTGGTGGTTTAGGTATGCTATTAGCCATAGATTAAGAAAATATTTTATGATCATTATTTATTGATTTTAATGATACAATTAATCAATCAATTATTGTACACGTCTCCCACCAAATACAGTCTATATGAGCTGCACGGCGGTATTGCCGGGCGCCGAGGGCGCCCTGGCAATGCCACCTTTGAGGATATTTATTTATTTGGCATGCGGGCGGTGTACTTTGAATGTATCTGTACTTGTCGTTTATTTAGTTAAACTTACCTTCAGAGGTAACTGGAGAAATTTATAAAATGACTCATAAATATCACTGATAACAATTACATTATTCAATCTTCTTCTTCTTCATTAACGTCCACCATTATCCCACCTTTCTTGTGGGGTCGACTGGTAGAAGCTTGACATGAATCTTCACAAACCAACTGGCCAGTCCTGATTTTGACTAGTTAGGGCAGGAATTTGTAATTTGGCAATGGTGCCGGCGATAGCTTGCCAACTCTTCGCAAAGGAAACCATTGGATATTTAATGTCCAACAACGAATGCTGGCAGACAGGACACTCGTTTAACGTCCATCCGAGGGGCGATACACACATTGATGAATCACTCTGCCTGTGATACACCAGGATGACAGTTTATAGCTGATTCGGTAATCAAACCCAGGCTAGACGGCTTAGATGCAAGTGTGTGTGTCTGCAGGCCATCCTGCCAGTCTATATCAATCAATTAATTTCTTAGATAGATGGAGAAATGCTGATAAGCTTCCTATTACAATAAATCAATCAATCAATTCCTTAGATAAATGGTTACATGCTGACAGCTTACTGACACAAAAAATCCATCAATCAAACAATTGCTTAGATAAATGGTAACATGCTGATAGCTTACTGACACAATAAACATATCAATCAATTTCTTTGATAAATGGTAACATGCTGATAGCTTACTGACACAAAAAATATATCAATAAATCAATTTATTATCTAGATGGTACTGTGCTCATAGCTTGTTAATACAATAAATATATCAATCAATTTCTGAGATAAATGGTAACATGCTGATAGCTTACTGACACAATAAACATATCAATCAATTTCTCAGATAAACGGTAACATGCTGATAGCTTACTGACACAATAAATATATAAATGGGAACATGCTGATAGCTTACTGACACAATAAATATATCAATCAATTTCTCAGATAAACGGTAACATGCTGATAGCTTACTGACACAATAAATATATAAATGGGAACATGCTGATAGCTTACTGACACAATAAATATATCAATCAATTTCTTTGATAAATGGGAACATGCTGATAGCTTACTGACACAATAAATATATCAATCAATTTCTTTGATAAATGGTAACATGCTGATAGCTTACTGACACAGTAAATATATCAATCAATTTCTCAGATAAACGGTAACATGCTGATAGCTTACTGACACAATAAATATATCAATCAATTTCTTTGATAAATGGTAACATGCTGATAGCTTACTGACACAATAAATATATCAATAAATCAATTTATTATGTAGACTAGCAACAGTACCCGCCCTACGGGCAGGGCTTCAATTGGGAAGCCCAAATGAAAAGGTAAAATATCAGAAATTGAAGGCTTTTTTATTTTAAACGATTCATATAAACATCCGTTGAATCATATCACACGCAAATCATCAAAATCTAAACAGTACATGGCTAAACAGTACATGGACGATCACGTACCACGTAAGTCTCGCGTCTCGCTCGCTGTCATGTTGTCCCAATATTATGATCCTTCCGCAGGTTCACCGACGGAAACCTTGTTACGACTTTTACTTCCTCCAGACAGTCAAGTTCGCTCATCTTTTCGGTGCACAGGCACGAGCCGAGAACAGACCGTGCAGGGGCTGATCCGAGGATTTCATCAAACCGTCCGATCGGTAGTAGCGACGGGCGGTGTGTACAAAGGGCAGGGACTTAATCAACGCGAGTTGATGACTCGCGCTTACTGGGAATTCCTCGTTCGTGGGACACTGTCTCAAGCCCCAGTCCCCATCACGGATGGGGCTCAGCGGTTTACCCGAGCCTGACAGCGAAGGGCAAGGTACACGCTGGCCCGTCCAGTGTAGCGCGTGTGCGGCCCCGGACATCGAAGGGCATTAAACGTTCATTAAACATTAAACGTTCATTAAACATTAAAATTTCATTAAAGGATTACGAAACGAAAAACATTACGAAATTACGGTCACACCGTCACGTCAAACACTACCGTGAACACATACATCGTCACAACATCGTCACAATGAGAACATCGTCACAATGAACATTAGGCGAACGCGAATGTTATGCAGGAGTCCAAACCTGAGAATGCTGGAGACCAAAGCTGAAATTGGGAAAACTAAATAGCGTATTTTACTCCTGGAGATCCCAGGATTACCCACCCAAAATATCTTTGCGTTCGGTTCAGTAGTTTTTACGGTACCTTTGAACAGACAGACAGACGGACATTTGGTGAATTATAGTAAGATCGTCACAATGAGAACATCGTCACAATGAACGTTATGCGAACGCGAATGTTATGCGGGAGTCCAAACCTGAGAATGCTGGAGACCAAAGCTGAAATTGGGAAAACGAAATAGTCTATTTAACTCCCCGGGTTCCCAGGATTACCCACACAAAATATCTTTGCGATCGGTTCAGCAGTTTTTACGGTACCTTCGAACAGACAGACGGACATTTGGTGAATTATAGTAAGATGGTACTGTGCTAATAGCTTGTTAATACAATAAATATATCAATCAATTTCTTAGATAAATGGTAACATGCTGATAGCTTACTGACAAAATAAACATATCAATCAATTTCTTAGATAAATGGTGACATGCTGATCGCTTTCTGACACAATAAATATATCAATAAATCAATTTATTATATAGATGGTATTGTTCCAACAGCTTGTTAATACAATAAATATATCAATCAATTTCTTAGATAAGCGGTAACATGCTGATAGCTTTCTGACACAATAAATATATCAATAAATCAATTTATTATATAGATGGTACTGTGCTAATAGCTTGTTAATACAATAAATATATCAATCAATTTTTTAGATAAATGGTAACATGCTGATAGCTTTCTGACACAATAAATATATCAATAAATCAATTTATTATATAGATGGTACTGTGCTAATAGCTTGTTAATACAATAAATATATCAATCAATTTCTTAGATAAATGGTAACATGCTGATTGCTTACTGACACAATAAATATATCAATCAATTTCTTAGATAAATGGTAACATGCTGATAGCTTACTGACACAATAAATATATCAATCAATTTCTTAGATAAATGGTAACATGCTGATAGCTTACTGACACAATAAATATATCAATGAATCAATTTATTATATAGATGGTCATGTGCTGATAGTGTATTGTTACAATAAATATATCAATCAATGAATTTCTTAGATAGATGGTAATGTGCTAATAGGTTACAGACAATGAATATATCAATCCATCAATTTATAATATTGATGGTAGCATGTCAAAGTTAGCTTAGCGTTACAAAAATATATCAATCAATTTCTTAGATAGATGGTAACATGCTGATAGCTTACTGACACAATAAATATATCAATGAATCAATTTATTATATAGATGGTCATGTGCTGATAGTGTATTGTTACAATAAATATATCAATCAATGAATTTCTTAGATAGATGGTAATGTGCTAATAGGTTACAGACAATGAATATATCAATCCATCAATTTATAATATTGATGGTAGCATGTCAAAGGTAGCTTAGCGTTACAAAAATATATCAATCAATTTCTTAGATAGATGGTAACATGCTGATAGGTTACAGACAATGACAATATATATATATATATATATCAATCATTCAATTTATTATATTGATGCTTCATTAATTGATATATTTATACTAATACAACAAATTTATAAATTAATCAATCAATTTCGTAAACAGATGGTAACGTGCTGATAGCTTACTGTAACAATAACTGTGTCAACAATCGATTTCATATATATATATATATATATATATATATATATATATATATATATATATATATATATATATATATACATATATATATATATATATATATATATATATATATATATATATATATATATATATAGTGAGCTGTAACCATTTCATTCATCAATTATTTTACTACATAAATGGCAAAATCGATGGCTAACTGTAACAATAGTAAACACCTTCAAAATGTACAAGATCTTTGTAATCGTGCAATATCCAAAGCATGAGGCGAATATAATGAGGATTCCTTTGCTCACCTGACAATCAACCAGTAATGTGGTTCAAGGTTTCATTATCCAAACATGTGACCAAGTTAAAATGTTATTGGTATACTAGCGGGGTCACCCGTGGGAATCCCACGGGCATGGATGTGTGTGACATTTCGACATATTGAACAACATATACAACAACAACGACACATATATCCAAACATGTGACCAAGTTAAAATGTTATTGGTATATGACGATGCTTGACATACAAATCGTTCATTTTCCAGAAAAATCAAATATGTCTGCATTCTTTGCATTGCACCAGATCATGGTGAAGGGATTGGGGGGGGGGGGGTAGGGGGGGGTGGATTCTTGTGTTTAGTGCTTTGAGGTCAGGCTCTAGAGACAGTGGTCGGGGTGGGGGAGGGAGGCTGGAGTGTGACCCCCTCCCCCCCCCTCTGGAATTGTCATGCAAAACCGCCGCCACCATTCAATTCCCTCCAAAACCTTCTGTTCTCCTCTGCTGGAAGCAAACTGGTAACCTTTGTGACTTTGTTCTCTTTTAGGTTTCTGAATGCTGTCTGGGTATGTTTCTTACCGACATAGCTTCAATCAGGGCCTTGACAGCCACTCCCTGCTCACTCATTCCACAAATATGCCATGTCATGGCACCTTTAGCATGTGCTCTTAAGTTTAAATAGATGTGAATGGATTCCAGGCAAATCGCTGGAAAAATAAAATAAAAGCATTCGTTTTCTGATGTATAACATAAAAATCTAGTCTGTAGTTTTGTATAAAAGTCCAGGTAGGAAAGATAATGAAACTCTCAATTTATTACACTTCATACCATATTAAAAGTAATCTTTATTTAATGATTCTTTCAGCAAATAACTTAGCTTCGTTTAAATGAGCTGTCATTCTTAACTTAATATTGCTTATTGTACGTTGGGCTATGGACTTACTGATAGATCACCAAACTCTTGCCTAACCTTGTGGCTCATTATTGGCATCCTCGTTTCACCTCAACACTCCTTATCAAATATACAAATTATAAATATAAAACAAATGGCTTTATAAACCATAATTACATATAGTCATTGCTGTCCTTCTGCGAGAGGTCTCCATAAAGAATTCTTTACCAGAGAGGTCTCCATAAAGAATTCTTTATCAGAGAGGTCTCCATAAAGAATTCCTTATCAGAGAGGTCTCCATAAAGAAATCGTCATCAGAGAAGTCTCCACAAAGAAATCTGTATCAGAGAGGTCTCCATAAACAATTCCTTATCAGAGAGGTTTCCACAAAGAATTCCTCATCAGAGAGGTCTCCATGAAGAATTCCTTATCCGAGAGATCTGCATAAAGAATTCCTTATCCGAGAGGTCTCCATGAAGAATTCCTTATCAGAGAGGTCTCCATAAAGAATTCCTTATCCGAGAGATCTCCATGAAGAATTCCTTATCCCAGAGGTCTCCATAAAGAATTCCTTATTAGAGAAGTTTCCATAAAGAATTCCTTATCAGAGAGGTCTCCACAAAGAATTCCTCATCAGAGAGGTCTCCATAAAGAATTCCTTATCAGAGAGTTCTCCATAAAGAATTGCTTATCCAAGAGGTCTCCATTAAGAATTCCTTATCAGAGAGGTCTCCATAAAGAATTGCTTATCCAAGAGGTCTCCATTAAGAATTCTTTATCAGAGATGTCTCCATAAAGAATTCCTTATCAGAGAGGTCTTCATAAAGAATTCCTTCTCAGAGAGGTCTCTCCAAAGAAATAATTATCAGAGAGGTCTTCATAAAGAATTCCTTATCAGAGAGGTCTCCATAAATAATTCCTTATCAGAGAGGTCTCCACAAAGAATTCCTTATCAGAGAGGTCTCCACAAATAATTCCTTATCAGAGAGGTTTCCATAAGGAATTGCTTATCAGAGAGGTTTCCATAAGGAATTGCTTATCAGAGAGGTTTCCACAAAGAATGTGGAATCCACTCAGGTGAGTGGATGTCGATGGTGTAAGGAGATTTCAATCCTAACTATCCTCTAAATGACATTAACACACTTTACACTACCCGGGGTCTTTCCCTGCCAATCCATTGGCAATCTTACTCGATGCGGTTTTAAGAACCAAATTCCCATTGACCAAACTGTGGTGCTTCCTCAATTTGGGGTCTCACTCCCCCGATTCGACTCCCTGTGCCTTTGCACAATTTCAAGACTGGGTCGTGTGGCTCTCCCAGCAGGTCTACCCACCTGCACACCTCCACCACTGTAGTTGCCTCCGAGCTTACCTGCTCCTTAACCTAACCTATCTACCTGGGGAAGGCCCTCTGGCGCTCTCTACACTCGGTGCCCTCTGGCACTGGGCTACCCGGGTCCGTCCTCCGGATCCTCGGGCCCCATCCGCAACTCTAACGGCTCCCAGAGCCCACCTGCGGCCTCACCTGGCCGACATCCTCACAGTGGTGGAGTGCCCATTTAACTACACACACTAACAGGCCACACGCCCAGCCATTTCCACGACACTAATGCACCCATCCAAACACCATTCTTCCACCACGCACCACAGATGCCAATATCCATCAACAATTTACCTACTCCCTCTACCTAACTCTTAAACTACCCTCCCCGGGTATTCGTGATGGGGTCCATCCTCCCCATACACACCTTCGCACCATCCACTCCACTCCACAGTTTCCACTATACTCCCTCCACACCATCCATTCCATACTCCAGGTATTCCAGACCATTTATTCCATACAACCATTCTCCATACACCTGTTCACTTGCACACCTGTGCCATCACACCTGGTGCTTACTGCACCCTCCTTCCTCCAGGACCATTTGCTCAACACAACACTCAATCACCAATTACTCACTCATGCACTGCTCCATACACCTCCATGCTCAATACAACTCACAATCACCTCCCGAGCATTGCCCCGCAATTCCTCATTTGCTCGATATCAATACTCTCACTCACACGGCATCATCTAATCTACCTGGTGCCCTGCTAAAACTCACGCTTCCCCGTCGCCCCTTACATTATTGCGCTCCCTCGTTGTTATAATCCAACTACCCTCTCTATGTCTCCACTACCTGTCCAATGTCGCTACTTAAATCTTCAGTTACCTATGGTCAATCTCTAGATCCCTACACACTTTATCCTAACCCTCCCGGGAGAGTTTTCACTGCCAAACCCCATAAACCTATAGCTCCTTTGCCCCCGTTGTGAGGGATGGCAGAGTTGCCATCCCACCACATCGGGCATCTTTCACTTCAAATTTTGCTCATCCAATTCCAGTCAATCAAAAATTTGCCAATCACTGCCATTCATTCTACCAATCATCAAATTTTTTCCAATCATCAATTTTGCTTTTCAAATTCACTACTGCTACCACCCTCACACGTCTACTCACTTGAGCCTCTCGGTGCGTTAATTCATTCTCAAAGCCCGGCTTCGCAAAGCCGAGCAATGAATGCGGGTGGTTCGTTGCCGGCGGTTGGATTCGTCCGGCATTGGGTGCAGGGAAGGGGGCTTACCCGGGCCGAGATTCCACGCACCATCTCGGCACGGAGCCGTCCGATGGCCCGATCTCGCCCTGCCGGAACGCCTCAACCACAAGGAGTCGCTGTGCCGACCCTTCTTACCGGGCCGCCCGCTCCGCTGAGCGGAGCACGGACGTGACCGTTCGGAGCGAGGCCCGGCGTGGATCCTGCTCGGCGGTTCTTTCGAAACCGCCGTGGTTACGATCCACGCTGGTTCCCGCTGCACACAAAGCCCGGCACGAACCGAGGGCTCGCTCCGGCTAACCGTCGGTCTAATTGCTAACCCGGTTAACGTCGATGCTCCACTTGCATGCTCACACCCCGCGTTCGTTCCGTTCCTTGCTCACACATCCAGCTGACTCCGTGCTCTCCATCATTGCACCTTCTCTTACAAAACACCCAGGTACACTCATTCCGCTCACAGACATTGTCACACACCTGACCACCGCACACCTTAGCACACACTCGTCATTCGCACACCTCACCAACACACCTCTTCGCGCCCACTCCTCGGTCACATTCTCTGTGACAACCACGGGTGTGCTCTCCTCTGCACACCCAATCACGTGCTCCACTACCAACTCAAGTGTGCATTCCCACACGCGCTCGACCATTCCAGGTGTGCATCCTTCCATTCCAGGTGTACATCCTCTTTCACCTGCTACAACCAACTCGTGCTCCGTGTCACTCTCACTACTGTCACCACCACACTCGGTCGCGCATTCACCCTTACTCTTGACAGCGCACTCTGTAATCATGCACTACTCTGTTGCACACCTTTTTCGTGCATCCTCTGCGCACACTCTCCCGTTATACCCTCCGTAACACTCACCACAGGTGTGCATTCTTCCGTTACATCCCCTGTAACACTCCCCATTACGCGCTTCCATGTGCCCCCCCGCACACGCGCCACGACCAACTCACTCTCGACAGCACACTCACTCCTCGGTGCGCCCTTTTTCCTCACACACCCCATAGTCGGACATCCTCGCACACCTCCTCCTTCACACTCTGGACCAGTCATACACCTCACCATTGGTCTCTCACGAACACCCTGGTCTAAATCAACACCCAAGCCGACGGAATCTCCCCTCACACCATATACATTTCCGAGTATTTCACCACTCACCTCGGCACCTCGTCTCCGTTCCTCCTCCGCCACCTGCAAACTCTTTATTTGGTTAGCAAGCACATCATCATGATTTGAGCACAGACCTTGCACATATTCCATTACTTCCTCCTTTATCTCCCTCTTAGTTTCCCTCCGTCTCTTCTTAATTTCACTTACCCCCTCTTCCACATCCTCTAACTTTTTTTTCACCTCTTTCATTTCCCGGTGCACCCCGTCAATTTCTTCCTCTAAGGCCACCTTAGTCGTCTCTATGTGTGTCCTCACCTCCTGTTCTTTCGTCTCCATTGCCTCCGTTACCTCGTCCAACCTCTTTGTCAACCCCTCATGTACCATCCGACATTCCCTCTTTGTCGCTATGAGTTCGTTCTTTATCTCCTTCTGTGTCGCCTTTAACCCCCCGATTATTGCAGTGTTCTTTTCCACCTGCTCCACTAATTCCTTTTGTCCCACCGTCAGCTGTTCTACTCCCCGTGTCAGGTCCTCTATGCCCCCCTGTAACCTAGCTGTATTATTCCTCACCTCTTTCTCCATACGCTCCTCACCTCGCTTTACCTCCTCGCGTACCCCCGCGAACTCCTCGCTCACACATCGTCTGATCTCCTCCCCCATTTCTCCCATTTCTTTGGTAGATGCTGCCCTCATCTGTTCCAAATCATTCCTCTGGGCATCCAATTTAGTTTCTAACCCGATTTTCACCTCCTCTATCTGCTCTCCCATTTGTTTAATTTCCCGGGCAGATTGCTCCCCTATTTCCCTCAATTTGCCTTCCATAGTGTTTTCTAACCCCCTTAACCCATTCTTCACCCCTTCCATCTGGTTCTCCTGGGCAGCCATTCTGTTTTCCAACCCCGTTAACCCCTCCTTCATTTCTTTCATCCCGTTGTCTAACCCCTCAAATTTGTTGTCTAACCCCTCAAATTTATTGTCTAAACCCTCAAATTTAATGTCGAATCCCTCAAATTTATTGTCTAAACCCTCAAATTTGGCCTCTAGCCCCCCGATTCGATTTCCCATATTATTTAACCAGTCTCTCAATTGCTCACTGGTACCCCTTCCTTCGTCCCTCATTGCTCCCATTTGGCCTCCCAGTCGCTCACTATCAGCCCTCAATCCCACAAGTTGGTTTTCCAATCCTACATTCCCCATTTGGATGATTGCCTGTAGTTGCGCCATGAGGCCCTGCATGTCAAAGCCCACTGGTAGAGCGGGCTCGGCTACCGCACCCACGTGCAAGGCGCCATTTTGCGCGCCTGATACCCCCGCAACCACATCTTCATTGCTCTCCTCCTCCCTCTCCTCCATATACACTTCCCTGGGGTCCTGGGTCGCTTCTACCCCCTCTAACTCCCCAACCGGCATCCGATCACCTTGACCATCCATGGCACGATTTTAAATTTAAGATGTTAAATAAAATTGTGGGCCACTCGTAATTTGAGCGCGCTAAGCGCGCTTCAGGTCCGAATCTCGCTCTCGACACCAAATATTGCGGATCTCTTCGTCGGCCTTCTTCCCCTTAAGAAGGGGGGGGGGGGATTAGTCCCCTTGTTCGTGACTGACCGACGTGAGTCCTGACGCTACACAGCTCCCTCCGAAGAGGCAGGGGTGCAACCCCGTTCGCGACCGCGGACAGATGTTAATTGCCGAGCGGTTTAGCATCCGCGGCACGAACTATTAACAAGTAACTAGACCAGATTCTTGTACGTTGGCCAAATCGTGCCACAGGTTTTCAATGGGGAAATCACTAAAGCGACCGGACGAGCATGAAGAAGAAGGACAAAGGTAGGAAATACAAATATAATTTATTACCAATATTTACAAGTCAAAAGAAACCAAGGAAGGAGGAAAATTATGAAAATAAAGACAGAAAGGAGTAAGGAGACACAGTGCAAATATTAGCTTACCTATAAACAGTCTTCCTTAACCCAGGACAAGACACACAAAACAAACGACAATCAGACTCGCACGAATGGGGAATGAAGGCAGGAACGAATGGCGGGAAGGAGAGGAAGGTTCAGCTGGAGCAGAGGAATGGCTGGACGGACGAGGAGGTGGGAACACGAGGCGGGAAGGATCCGGGTGGTTGGGATGATCGCGGCTCGAGTTGGGCAGCCGCCGACTCTCCTCAACCGTCTCTCGTACGGCGACGTTGCTTCGAGGCTGCAATTGCCGTCACCGCTCAAAGCTGCCGTGGTCAAAACTGCGAGGGTTCAAGCTCCGATGGTTCAAGCTGCGATCTCTGCCGCATCTGACGTGGGGGCGTTGCGTGACGGGTTCTCTCTCTGACGCATCTCTCCCTGTCCCTGGGGGCTGATGCAATGGGTTTTATAACCCCACCCTCTTGAGCCATACCCACTCATCCTTGGTTGGTCATCAAGGGCTGGCTCACTCCTCCTTCCGATGACGAGGGGCGGAGACACGCCTGCAAGGTGGCTCCTCCCCCCTTTTCTCTGAGATTACCTCGTGGCTAATGGAGTCTTGCGGCGAAGAACACAACCCCAAAGCAGCAGCGGCGAACGCCGCCTTGCTGGCAGGTTTTCGGAGGCCATGGGGATATTTCAGGGGATTCCACCTTATTTGAATTCGGTGCAATGGAGTGTCAACTAATGGGAACAGAGCCTTAAACTACATAGAATACGGAGATAACTATTTAAGAGGGTATATGATTGGCTACGTGTATGTATATGGAGTAACTAAGGAGGACGACCTTTGACCTTTACACACCAAACGGAGATATTTACAAGAATTCATTACACTTACAGAGGGTGATATTTACAACAATTACAAATCCGCAACAATATATATATATATATATATATATATATATATATATATATATATAAATAATTATATATATACGTATATATATATATATATATATATATATATATATATATATTCTATACACACTACCGGTCAAAAGTTTTAGAACACCTCAATTTTTCCAGTTTTTATTGAAATTTATGCAATTTAATGTCCCAATGTACTCTGAAATTAAGCATCGAACAAATAAACAATTGGAGATTTAAAAAAGAAATCATAGAATCATTTTGTTTAAGAAAATTTAATTCAAAAATTTTGACTCAGCAAAGTAGCCACATTTTGCAGATATAACCACCGAACTCTTTTGCAGAAGTTCCCACAAATGTGTTGCACTTGTAGGTTGCTTTGCTTGCACCCTCTGTCCAGTTCATCCCAAACCATTTAAAGGGTGAGGGTTCGTTTATTCGCAGCTCTACACGCTCTCCATCGAAATCGAAGTTAAGTAATTGTTCCCATTTGTATTTTCGTTATAACTGTATTTATTTTATGGTGCATGTACGTATATTGTCCCGACGAAGATTTTCGGTGCAAATCTTTCATA
Source organism: Myxine glutinosa (assembly GCF_964187855.1). NCBI lineage: Eukaryota > Metazoa > Chordata > Myxini > Myxiniformes > Myxinidae > Myxine > Myxine glutinosa. Next base: position 180,706,338 of record NC_136262.1, read on the forward strand.
CCTGTATTGAAAATCGTGTTAATTCGTGTCGTGTCTTGAGGCCTTGTACAGTGAACACTGTACAACCTTGAGGCTTTGTTTTTCTCTCAGCGGTCCGTCGTTTGTGAAACCAATAACTTTCGTTCTCTGTTTTCGCAGTCTTTTCACCCCATAGCCTACTTCCTTATGTAAATCTCAACTCAAAAAAACAAAAAAAATAAGACATTACCTTCTCTGTGCTCATTCGTTTTTTCATTCTTATTCGTTCGTTCGTTCGTTCTTCGACCACGTGTTTCTCCCCCATTTCCCCAGATAGATTGTCAAATTTCAACTCGTTATTTTATCATCCATGCGTTATTGTTTGATTATAGTTAGTTTTGGTTTGAATTTCCTGTAACTCGTAATTAATTAATCGTGTTCTGCTCCTCGTGTGTGGCCTTGTAGTTGTACCCCCGTCGGTGTTTTGTTAACTTAAGCGTGTTTTGCTTGGCTCTTAGTTTTTTCCCTTCTACCCCGAACATAATACTCTGTCTAACGTTCTAAATCCCCACCCCCCCCCCCAAAAAACAAACAAACAAATAAAAAAAACAAAAAAAAAAAACATTTATTTTCCTTTCTCCACGTGTACTGTTGTCTCATCCTGTATTTTCTGTCCAGGTGTGCTGTTCGCCCCGCCCCCATTATCTCCTTGCCATCCACCGTTTGCCCTGTTCACGTGACTCGTGGTGGTCCCTCTCGGCTCTCCCCCCGTTGGTATTTTGTGCATAGAAGATTGTTCACAGTTCTGTTTAAATATTATTTAAATATGTTTAACCTTTCCCCTTCTGTGTTTATTTCAGTGGTATATTACAACATGCTGTTTTTCTTCCTATTTAAAAGGCTTTTCTCAATTTCCTCTCCAACGCATTCCACTTCAAAAAAAAGAAATTCAATATCTTATACGTCTCCCTCACTACATGGTCTAAATTCACATTCATTCCATCCCTCCTCCATCGTTCTGAATCGGATTGCTAACTTGAAAATCACAACAAACCCAATTTGTTATCAATGTTCATCTTTCATTAATCATCCACTTTCTAAACTCCCCTCTTGCCCCTCCCATCCAAATCCCCCCCCTTGCACCTCCCATCCAAATCCCCCCCCTTGCACCGACACTCCTAAACTCCCCCCTTGCCCCTCCACTCCTGAACTCCCCCCTTGCCCTTCCCCTCCTAAACTCCCCCCTTGCCCCTCCCCTACAAATCCCCCCCTTGCCCCTCCACTCCTGAACTCCCCCCTTGCCCTTCCCCTCCTAAACTCCCCCCTTGCCCCTCCCCTCCAAATCCCCCCCTTTGCCCCTACACTCCTAAACTCCCCCCTTGTCCCTCCACTTCTAAACTTCCCCCTTGCCCCTTCCCTCCAAAACTCCCCCCTTGCGCCTACCCTCCTAAACTCCCCCCTCACTCCTCCCCTTCAAAACTCCCCCCTAACCCCTCCCATTCAATTCTCCCCCCATACCATTCCTCTCCAATTCTCCCTCCTCCCCCCTCCTCCTCCAAGCTGCCTCCTCCCCACTTCGTCTCCCTTCTATCTCATACCTCCACCCCCCCAAACCTTCTACTTTCCTCTGCCCCCCCTCAAACAACCCCTCACTGTGCCTCATCCCTTCACCATCAAACCTTTCATCCTCCTCATCCTTCCCTTTCTTGGAACTCTTCTGCAATATCTGACACACTATCAACTGCTCTCCCTACCTCCCCCTCTCATCCTTCATCTTACCCTACTCCTCCCCTCCCCTGTCCTGTACCTGATGCTCCCCCTCTCTCTTCATTAACGGTATGGACCTCAAACATCCGGGGCCTTCGCTCAAACCTGACTGATCTCTCCATACAGGTTGCTTCTGACAATCCAGACTTGATCTGCTTAACAGAGACTTTCCTCCCTCAAGATGTCTCTGATTCCTTAATATCTCTTCCTGGTTACTCCCTCCTCCGGTATGATAGACCTGAGCCTCGGCCTGTTGGTGGGGTGGCTATCTTTATCAAAAACTCTCTTCCTCACTCTCCTTGCACTGCCCTCTTTCCTCCTCACCCCCAGGAGTACCTCTGGCTACGGCTCCCTCTCCGCTCCCACCTTTTGTTCATATGTGTTCTGTACCGTCCCCCAAACAGTGATGACTCCATCTACATTTCACTGTCTGACAACATGGACCAACTTCTATCCACTCATCCCAACTCTCTCTTCTTCATATGTGGTGACTTCAACTGTCATCATGCCACCTGGTTGGGTGTGGGTTCCTCTCTCACCAGTCATGGCACCTCAGCAAAGGACTTCTGTGACTCACTGGGATTGACACAATCTGTCAATTTCCCGACCCGGATCTCAGCCAATGGAGTATCTTCTCTTCTAGACTTGGTTATGACAAACTTCCCTGCTAATGTCTGCTGCTCTTCTTCTGCTCCAATCGGTTCTTCTGATCATGTGCTTGTCAAAGTGGACATCTCTCTGGCCATTCTCAGAGAGCCTCCTCAGCGTCGACGAGTCTGGCATTTCACTCAGGCCGACTGGGACGGTCTTCAAGCAGCCATCAATCGTCTGGATTGGTCTCCCATCTCCACTGCCTCTGACATCAATTCTTCCTGGGAATTCTTCCAAAGCAAACTGATCTCTCTCATGCACAGATTTATCCCATCTCGCCTTCAGTTGTCTTACCCTTCCTCCCGTCCATGGTACACTGAATCTTGTGGGGAGGCAGTTGCCCTGAAACAACTTGCCTTTGCCTCTTGGAAGGCTAATCCAACTGAAGGCAATCTCAGTTCCTTCCACCAAGCTCGGAACAAGTGTGTGTCTACCCTCAGGAGTGCCAGGAAGCACTATCTCTCCTCACTCAAGAATGAACTCTCAAACCTGTCTCCTTCCTCCAAATCCTGGTGGCGTCTGGTCAAATCCGTTTCTGGTGTTTGTTCCCCCTCCATCCCCTCCCTTACCTCAAATGGCCACACAGTTGACATCGCATGTGACAAAGCCGAATGCCTCAACTCTGTGTTTGCCTCAAAATCCTTAGTCCCAAACCCATCTCTCTCTGTTCCCACCTTTCCCAGTCGAACCCAACTGCTCCTGAACTCTGTGTCCATCTCTCCTGACAAGGTGGAGGAGTTTTTGTCAAACCTCGACTCTGATTCTGCAACTGGACCAGACGGCATCAGCCCACGGGTCCTAAAATCCTGCTCTGCCGCTCTATCTCACCCTCTCTCTGTTCTTTTCACCCTATCGTTTGCTCAAGGTCATCTGCCAGCATCCTGGAAATCAGCTAACATTACCGCTTTACACAAAAAAGGTGCAAAAACAGATCCTTGCAACTACAGACCAATCAGCCTGCTCCCAATTATCAGCAAAGTCATGGAATCCATCATTGCTTCGGATATGAAATCTTTCCTCTTCTCCAATGGCTTGATCTCTGATCATCAATTTGGTTTCAGACCAGGTCACTCTACTCTGGACATGCTGCTTCTGCTGTCTCAACAATGGATGGAGGTCCTCAATGCCAAACAGGAAATCAGAGCTGTCTCCCTTGACATATCACGTGCCTTTGATACGGTCTGGCACCCAGCTCTGCTCACCAAACTCTCCTCCTATGGTATCCATGGAAATCTCCATGCATGGCTTGCGGACTTCCTCTCTGGTCGTAGTCAACGTGTGGCCCTAAATGGATTTCTCTCATCTCCCCTTCCTGTTCAGGCTGGAGTTCCCCAAGGCAGTGTGCTGGGCCCTGTGCTTTTTCTGGTCTTTATCAATGATCTCTCCGACTCTCTGGAAAATCCTCTCTATCTCTTTGCTGATGACTCCACTCTCTGCCGCTCCATTCCTCTTCCCTCAGATCGGCAGTCTGCAGCCTCCTCACTCTCTGAAGACCTGGACAAAATCACAGACTGGTCAAACAAGTGGAACATGTCTTTCAATCCTGACAAATCTCACTCTCTTACTATGTCTCTCCGAAAAGATCGACTGGACAACCCTCCCATCTACTTTCTCAACAATCCTCTCCAAGAAGTTCTGTCGCTCAAGCTTTTGGGTCTCACTATCTGCCATGATCTTTCTTGGGAAAACCACATTTCCAAGCTGGCCTCCAAAGCCAGTCGCCGACTGGGCATCCTCCGTCGTGCGACGTCCTTCCTCGGCACACATGAGCTCCTCACCACATACAAGGCTTTCACCCGCAGCTCAATGGAATACTGTTCTCCCCGGTGGGCTGGTGCTCCTGCCTCACACCTGGCCCGGCTTCACGCTGTTGAATCCAAAGCTTTCAAAATCATTGGAATCTCCCGCGATGAAGCTACCTCTGAGGGCCTTTCACTCACTCACCGCAGGCAGGTAGGTGGTCTTTCTGTCTTCTACCGACTCCTCTCCAGCCTTGCTCCCCCAGCTCTCTCTGTGCTCCGTCCCCCAAATATTCCTACAGGTCGCACAAGATCTGCCAGCAACCCTCTGATGGTTAAACTGCCGAAATCTCGGCTTTCTGCTCACCTTCACTCTTTCATTCCTCTTTTGTCCCGCCTCTGGAACAAACTCCCACACTCCCTTCAATCCCACTCCTCCCTCCAGGTCTTTAAAACAGCTGTTCACCACCATCTCTTATCTTCCCCCATCCAAAACCTTGATCTTTTCTACCCCCACTAATTCACCCCAGATCCACCTTGTTTGAAATTCCAACTTCTTTCCTGGAAGTCCTGGCAGTGTCCATATGTTTATACCTCTCCCACCCCCCCCCCCTTCACATGCCTCCCCCCCAAAGCCCTCTCCCTCCCACAGATCTCTCGATGTCTCCATGTCTCTCGGGCCCTGCTCTCAAATGTTGTGTTTGTGTCCTGCCCCCTCTCTCCCCATCTTGTCTACCGCTCCCGATGTTATTTGTTTTATGTGTCTGTTTGTCTTTCTGTGTGATTAATGTTCGCTCTTTCACGAGCCTCGATCTTGTATACAAAAAAACAAACAAAAAAAAAACCAGCTCGATGGGGTTTAAGTCTTGAGACTGTGCTGGGAATTCCATGATTTGAAGCCTACCGTCTTGTTCTTTTCCTCGAAGGTAGTTTTGACATAGCCTGGAGGTGTGTTTATGGTCATTATCATGCTGTAGGATGAACCCCTGACCAACTAGGCGTATAGCAGAGGGTATTGCATGGCGCTGCAAAATGCTGTGATAGCCCTTTTGGTTCAGGGTGCCAGCCACTCTGTGCAAGTCACCGACTCTGGATCCAGCAAAAGAGCCCCAGACCATCACGCTTCCTCCTCCATGTTTGACAGTTGGTGTCACACACTGAGGAACCATCCTTTCGCCTACTCGATGGCATACAAAAACCCTGTGTGATGAACCAAAGATTTCAAATTTTGATTCATCGGTCCATAAGGCCTTCTTCCAGTCTTCAGTAGTCAACTGGCGGTGCTTCATGTTTATGCCAATTCCCCGTTGTGTGTTGACTCCTCTGTGATCATTCCGGTGTCCTTTATGGCAATACATCACATACATTAGTTAGCCCCATTAGCGCACACATTAATAAATACTCCCCTCCTCACAATGACTGACCGAAATGACAAACATGAAACGACCGCACACTACGGCACCATGGCAAGCACACATCGCCCAGGCAGGCAATAGCCACGCCCAGAAGGATTCTTGATTGACAGGGGGGAAGGGCGAGCAAAGAGCAGGTCACCGATTGGCAGAGTAGGGAAGGACGTGTGATTGGTCAGGGGAGGGGCAGAAAGCTTCCCCGTGATTGGGGGTAAAGAAGGTGAAGTACATGCGACACTGATTGGCTACCATCGATGATGACGTAACACCAAAGGCGCGAGATGCTCGGCCAATCAGTGAGGAGGGCGCGAAAGACCACCAAGAAACGATGCACCGGTTGGAGGGGAAGCGAGCTGACGTCACGAGATGATCGGTAAAACGGCTCGCTTGCCGGCATTTTGTCTCTTCCCTCATTTTGGCTTCATTCCTGCCTGGACCTCCCTTCTGCCCTTGCCTTTCTCTCCCGTTTGGACCTCTTCCTTTGCGATCCACAAATTGCCTGCGTTACGACGGAAGTTGGGGAAACGTTGGAGCGCCGTCGATTCTCCTCCCTGGCGTTCACGTGCGAGCAAGGCTTGCCGCTGAGCAGGCGAGACCGGCGTGAGCAAGGCGCTCGGTGAGGCCTGACGGAGCGCAAACAAGGGCGCATCGAGGCCTGGTGAATGGGGGTGCGGGGAGGCCTGCTTTGCGCCAACATCGGAGCCTGACCGACCTGACCGACCTGACTACAGGCAGAGCTAAGCCAGCACAAACGCGCACACAACGACTTATTTTATTCATCCTTCCATTGTCTTGTATTTGGAGTCTGAGTGGAATCCCAACCTAGGTTTTAGTTTTTATCGTCGCGTTTCCTTGTCCCGATATCTATTGTAAATAAATCCTTTTATTATTTTCCCTTTGATTCTAAAACCGTTCCTGTGTGAGCTTAATAATTTCCACAGGGTGAAGACGCTGACACGCTCGGACCGTGAGGTAAATCTCGCCGCTTCTTCTTCCTCTTTCTTTCCTACCCCGCGCATATGTATAGCGAAATCTGCCATTGATCGTTGTTGTAGAAATCAATCAAGTCCACAACTTTGTCCCATAGGTAGGTTTAATAACAATCAGATCTCTGGCATCATCCTGTAGAATACAATCATGCAATATATATCAGGATCTTGGCATCATATAGGAAGGATCGATAATATTAGTCAATGCAAGCAAGCCTAGAATATCTGCGGGTACGTACCATACGAGTCTACATGTCATAGAATAAATGTCGCAGGAGTGGCCTGGAGTCGCGGACGTCCGAGGTCTTATAGATGCCTCTCAGTGGTTTAAGTGAGCATCACACCTGGGTTCAACTTTGATACATTTTCACTACATTCGCCCCGCCGTTAGAACTACACTGCCGCTAGGCAGGAATCAAGCATGCGACAGCATTAATTGATTAGTGATGTCAATCCATGTCAGTCGGTCCATCCGTAGCAGTCAGGGCAGCGAATCGCCCTGCCAGCACCGGTCCGGAAACTACCGGGTGCGACATCCCCAAGCCCGGAGTCCCCTGCATCGGAGTAGCCACTGGAGGCAGGCGTCGGAGGGGGCACCACAGTGCCTTCAGGCAGGGGTGTGTCTGGCGACGGGAGGGACGGCAGATGCTCCATAGGCGGAGCATCGGGAGAGTCCATAGACTCGTAAATCGGTTCGTCGATGTCCCCGTAAGGGTCGATGACCCCACAATGGGTGAGATGGCGTACGGAGACAGTGGACTCACGTCCATCTGCCATCATCACGCGAGCATGCTCGGGATTACCCTGGAGTACCTGCACCTTATCCACTAAGGGATCGTACTTGCTCGTGTGAACCGCACATTTGAGGCTCAGCGAGCCAACTGGGTAAAGATCGGATACTACCCGAGCTTCTTGGGTGGTGGAACAGCCTTTCGTGAGGAGTCTGGTTGGTGGCCGTACATAGTAGAGCCCTGATCGAGTTCAGCGCCGCAGGTAGTGACCAAGCCCATTTATCTAGGCCCCGGCCGAGGGTCCTGAGGCTTAGCATGACGGCCCTCCATATAATCCCATTGAAGCGTTCGACCTGCCCATTCGTCTGTGGTCTGTACGGGGTGGTATAGCTAGAAGCAACATTATTTTGGAACAAGAAGTTCCTCACTTCCTGGGACAGGAACACCGCACCCCGATCTGTATGCACGTAGGCCGGATACCCAAACATAGAAAACAAATTCTGCAGGCACCGTATGACTGTGGCGGCCGTCATATCTGCGCACGTGAAAGCGAAAGGGAATCGCGAGTACTCATCAACGATAGTGAGCAGACAACGAGAGTTACTCGACACCGGCAGCGGCCCTTTGAAATCCATCGCCAATCTCTCCCACGGTCTAGTATCCTTGACCAGCGTCCCCATGGGAGGGTTGTAAAAACGCGGTTTGAGTTCCGCACATACAGCGCAGTCGCGACAGACCCGGCGGACGTCCTCAACCGAGTATGGCAGATTACTACGATGCACAAAATGAGCGAAACGCATCACCCCAGGATGACACATAGTGTCGTGCAAAGCGTGCAGACCCTCCAAAGATATGAGACCCGCACACGTAGCCAGCCTCGATAAGGCGTCGGCGACCAGGTTATCCTTCCCCGGGGCGATATTTGATGGTGTAGCAGAAGTCGGCGAGTTCGATACGCCAGCGAGTGATTTTCTCATTCTTAATGCGTTGAGCATGTAAGGTGTCGTACATAAACGCAACGCTCTGTTGGTCCGTGATGATTTGGAAGCATCGTCCGAGCAAGTATGGACGCCATTGCCGAATCGACTCGACGATCGCGTACGCTTCCTTTTCGACAGACGAATGCCTCCGCTCAGCGGAGGTGAGAGTCCATGAAAAGAAAGCCACAGGGCGCCCCCCTTGGGAGAGAGTCACCGCTATTGCATGATCCGAGGCATCACTTTCTAAGACGAAAGATTTGCGCTCGTCGATCGTCGCCACAGCGGCACCAGCGATGTCGGACTTACGGCCCCGAAAGGCAGCCAAGGCTGCTGGGCTCATGGGGAACGCTTCGCAGGCCACAAGTGGGCGGAGTTTCACAGATAAATTTTGCACCCGCTTAGAATAATTGGCGAACAGCCCGAGAGCACGCTTCAGCGAAGCTCGATCGCAGGGCGGGGCCATATCGAGCAAAGGTCGCAGACGCTCCTTATCTGGAGCAACAGAGCCGTGGGTCACGGTGTACCCCAGAAGATCTATCGTGCGCATGGAGTAACGACACTTAGCCTCATTCATGGTAAGGCGATACCTCTGCGCGACCTTGAGGAAGCGCTTCAGATTCGCATCATGATGCCCCTGGTCATACCCGCAAACCGTAAGATTGTCCAGATATACAAAGACATCGGTCAAGTTCTCCTTAGCGATGAGGTCATCCATAGCCCTCTGAAAACAGGAAAACCCCGTTCGTCACCCCAAAAGGTAGTCGGGTGAACTGGTATAACCTTTGACCTGATTCAAAGGCGGTATAGATGCGGTCGGCCCCGGAGATGGGGATCTGATGATACGCACTACGCAGATCGAGAGTGCTATAGACTGAGTACTGGGCAACCTGTCAAACCAGGGCGTCCATCCCCGGAAGGGGGTAGGCGTCCAGCTGTGTAAATCGATTAATCGTCTGCGAATAGTCGATTACCATGCGTTTGCGATGCGCTTCACTTTGCACCACTAAGACCTGGGCCCGCCACGGCGACTGGCTAGGTTCTATGATACCTTCCTTTAGGAGCTGGGCTGTTTCTTCCGCAATGAATTGCACATCAGCTCGTGAGTAGCGCCGCGATTTTACCGCTACCGGTGTGCAGTCCGTGGTCATATTGGGGAACAGCGACAGGGGCTCAATTTCCATCACTGCGAGTGCACACACAGCAAGCGTATCAGTACCACCAAATTCCATTTCCAAACGTCCATGTCGCTTAAGAAAATCATGTCCTAACAAGATATCAGCACATAATGCAGGTAAGACCATGAGATGTACATCTTTTTTTTTTTTTTTTTTTTTTTTTGTATACAAGATCGAGGCTCGTGAAAGAGCTAACATTAATCACACAAAAAGACAAACCGACACACAAAAAACAAGGGGAGCGGCAGACAAGATGGGGAGAGAGGGGGAAGGACACAAACGCAATATTTGAGAGCAGGGACATCGGGAGGACTTGGGGGGAGGTGGGAGAGGAATAAAACATATGAACACTGCAAGGACTCTGGGGTGAATTACCGGGGGTAGAAAAGATCAAGGTTGTCGATGGGGGAAGATAAGAGATGGTGGTGAACAGCTGTTTTAAAGACCTGGAGGGAGGAGTGGGATTGAAGGGAGTGGGGGAGTTTGTTCCAGAGGCGGGAGAAAAGGGGAATGAAAGAGTGAAGGTGAGCAGAGAGCCTAGACTTTGGCAGTTTAACCATAAGAGGGTTGCAGGCAGATCTTGGGCGACCTGAAGGAATATTGGGGAACAGCGACAGGACATTTGGGGAACAGCGACAAAATCTGGAAATATTCGTCCCTTTATCACAAGCTTCAATCGACATTACCCTTTTGTGCTGAGCCTAAGCCCTTGGGAGGCCATAAAGATCCGACGGCATGCCCCGAGGATCGGCCATCCATGTTTTTGCACCAGTCGATGATCGACATAACTATCTGTGGACCCCGTATCGATTAAAGCCCATGCAAAAATTCCCTCGATCATAAGTGGGATAATGGCCTGAGCCAGGCCAGGCGGTCCGGCAGGTGTCGAGCCATCAGAGCGAGACGTTAGCGCCTCGCGTGTAGATCCAACGCCAGCTACAGTTCTCCGTTTGTTCGAGCAGCCTCCGTAGGGCGCTCGTGTCAAGCGCGTAGTTTGAAAGCCATCTGCAGTTTTCCGTGCCAAAGCAGGAGCTTGTAGTTCGTACGAGCAGCCTGCGGATGGCGCTCGCATCAAGCGAGAAGTTTCGAAGCCAACTGCAGTTTCCCGTGCCGAAGCAGGAGCTTGTAGTTCGTACGAGCAGCCTTCGGATGGCTCTAGAGTCACGCGTGGAGTCTCAAAGCCATCATGAGACATTCGGATACCGGCCAAGGACAGTCGCTCCACATTCGGTCGTGTTTGCGCCATTTGTTTTGGCGGCCCGATGTATCCCACCAAGGTCGAGCGCGCAGCCAGGAGCCCACGAGGAGGTGCGCCGCTCATCAAAGTCGGGTGAGGCGCCCCGCTCTGTGCTCGGCCCTTTGGCCCGGCGATAAGCACATTTATTGTCGCGCGAGTTCGTTTGCCCCGCGCAGCTTTTCGGCAAACTTTTGCAAAGTGCCCTTTTGTCGAACACAAATGACATATCGCTTCCCGAGCCAGGCACGCTGACCTGGGATGTTGTCGATTCCCGCAGAAGTAACACGTAGCGTTTCGTCCGGGCTTTGGTCCCGCAGCCGCGGCTGCCGCCAAGCCGGAATCTGGGTCCTCCTCGGGAGAGGCCAGGGGTTCCGGCAGTGATGCCGTGTCGGCTCCTGCGTCCTTGGCAGTAGCTCTCTCCGGTCGGGCTTGACGAGAAATCCCCGCAGTGACACGCATATGATCGTACGCGTCAGATTGTTCACGAGCCTGATTGTAGAAGTGAGCCAGCCGTAAATCTTCCGTGAACGTCAAGTCCTCAACTTCAAGAAGCCTTTGTCTAACGGTTGAAGAGCTGATTCCTGAGACAAAAGAATCACGTACAAGATCATCTTGTACTTGCTCATGTGTGTATACCTCCGGGGCACTATCAGCGAGCAGACGTCGCAGCTCTTGTGTGAAGTGGTCTAGCGTCTCAGTGGGCTGTTGAGTCTGTTTTGCGAGCAGATGCCGGGAATAAACCACACTTCGCTTCTTAATGTAAATCCGTTTTAGCTCTGTCACAGCTGCATTGAATGCCGTACACTGTTCGATTCCCCTGTAGACGCTATGGTGTACTTTCGTCTGAAGTACTTGTAATTTCGTTTCATCAGTGACAGCGGCATCCTGGGCTTTGAACTGATTGTCCAGGGACTTTAGCCAATGCGTCAGCTCCGAGCCCGAATCCACTGCTTGTGGGTCGGCGGCAAATTGCGGCACCTGGATCATCCTGTGTCCCGCCATGTTCGCCTCTTGTCCTCGAGTGGACGGCGAGACTGATTGTTATTAAGTGTTGTAGAAATCAATCAAGTCCACAACTTTGTCCCATAGGTAGGTTTAATAACAATCAGATCTCTGGCATCATCCTGTAGAATACAATCATGCAATATATATCAGGATCTTGGCATCGTATAGGAAGGATCGATAATATTAGTCAATGCAAGCAAGCCTAGAATATCTGCAGGTACGTACCATCCGAGTCTAAATGTCATAGAATAAATGTCGCAGGAGTGGCCCGGAGTCACGGACGTCCGAGGTCCTATAGACGCCTCTCAGTGGTTTAAATGAGCATCACACCTGGGTTCAACTTTGATACATTTCACTACAATCGTCGCCTCATTAAGCTCATTTCCATCTGTGATTGCCCGGTCCTCACCGAGGGCAATCGCATGACAATATATATCTTCCATATAAAACACAATGTGTGTATCTGTCCCCCTTCATAAGGGTAGGTTTTAAAGGCTTTGAGTAGTGCTTTAGGAGGGATTTCTGTGGGGGGGGGGGGGGGGGGTTTATGGGCAATCTTTGAACACGATTGTGTGTCCACCGGTTAAAAGAACTAAAAGACTCTGAGGACCCAAAAAACCCCAAGGAACCAGAATACCCCGAAGACCCAGAAGTCCCCAAGGATTCTGAACACCCAAAATACCATGTAGACTGTTAAATACACAAAATACCATGAAGACCCAGAAGACCCCAAGGACCCAGAAATCCCCAAGGATTCTGAACACCCAAAATACCTCAAAGACCTCAAAGACCCAAAAGACTGAAAAGACCCTGAAGACCCAATGGACCTCAAAGACCCAAAATACACTGAAGACCCAAAGACCCCAATGATCCAAAAGACCCCAAAAAACCCGAGGACCCAAATGACAAAGAGGACCCAAAAGACCCCAAGGACTCAGAAGACCCCCAAGGATTCTGAAGATCCAAAATACCCAAAAGACCCCAAAGACTGAAAAGACCCTGAAGACCCAATGGACCCCAAACACCCAAAATACCCTGGACACCCCGAAGACCCAAAATACCCTGAAGACCATCAAAGACCCAAAAGACCATGAAGACCCAAAATACCCCAAAGACCCTTGAAGGCCATGAAGACCCCAAGGACCCAAATGACCCAGAGGACTTAAAAGACTGAAAAGACCCTGAAAACCCAAAATACCCCAAAGACCCCAGGACTCTGAAAGACCAAAAAGACCACAAAAACCCAAAAGACCCTGAACACCCAAAATTCCCATGACCCATAAATACCACAAATACCCAAAAGACCCCAAGACCATTAAAGACCCAAAAGACCCAAAACACACTGAACACCCAAAATATCCTGAAGACTGTTAAAGACCCAAAATACCACAAAGACCTTTAAATATCCCAAAGACTGAAAATACCCTGAAGACTGAAAAGACCCTGAAGACCCAAAATATCCTGGTTACTGAAAGGATCGAAAAGATCGTGAAGTCCGAAAAGACCCCAAAGACCCCTAAAGACAGAAAAGACTGAATACCCAAAATGTCCTGGTTACTGAAAGGATCAAAAAGACCCAGAAGACTGAAAATACCCGAAAGATCCAAAATACCCCAAATACCCAAATTATTCCAAAGACCCTTAAAGACCCCGAAGACCCCAAAAACCCTGAAGACTGAAAAGATATAAAAGACCCAGAAGACTGAGAAGACCCAAAAGACCCTTAAAGACCCCAAAGACCCAATGACCCAAACAATCCAAAAGAAGAAAAAGACCGCAAAGACCATGAGGATGCAGTCGACCCCAAAGACCCAAATTACCCCTAATACCCAAAATACCCTAAAGACCCTTAAATACCCCAAATATGCAGATCGAGAACCCAAAATACTCAAATGACTCAAAAGACCTAGAGGACCCAAAATACTCAAATGACCCAAAATACGCCGATGAACCAGAAGAACCAAAATACACAAAAGACGCTAAAGACCCAAAAGACCCCGAGGACGCAAATGACCCATTGGACACAAAAGACCCCAAGGACTCTGTTCTAGTTTCATCTGCAAACGTACCATAGAATAGCGTTTTAGGAATGTTGCTGTCTAAGAAAGGTATTCATACAATGTGGAATGGAAAAGCTTGTCGTTTTTCAAATAATTTGGTGTGAAATTTATTATTATTGATATCCAATTGCAATTCTCATAAAAAGAAAACTGAAGTGGAAGTTTGGTTTACCTTTTTTATTTGAGTTTGTTTGGATATATATCATCATGAAGCTGATAAAATACAAATGCATCATTAATTGCTGGTAAATCATCAATGAATTTGAAGATGTTTCCACATCTTCATATACTGAAACGCAAAAGAAACTTACCACCTTTGAAACCTTTAAATATCAACAATAACACTGCGTGTAGTAAATGTGTGAACTTATTTGTGGACAATAGTGTCCTCACTGTCAGACAAAACGGTCACGGATGGTCACTTGAACCTTCAATGGTCACTTCATAGCACAGCTGTTGAACAGCCGTTTTGACTGTCAGTGATTAGCCAAGGGTACGGGATGATTTTAATGAGCTGCACGTGATGTCTTGATATTGGCTTTAAAAAGGCCAGTGCAAAATGGGCATTTCAATCAACATGCCACGATTGTCAAGGGATCAACGGCAGCGTGCCCTGGGCATGCTGCAAGGCGGACTGAGCTACCTTGAGGTGGCACGTCGCCTTGGCTGTTCACACCAGACGATATCGGCCCTGGTGGACAGAGACACCCTCCACAACTCTGCAGATGACAGACCTCGATCAGGGAGGCCAAGAGTCACCACTGCAAGCAGGACAGGCAGATGGTCCGAAGTCACCTGCGGGATCGATTCCGTCCAGCATCCCGCACTGCGGCAGAAACTCCGGGGCATGCAAACCCACGGATCTCCAATGATACTGCACGAAGACGACTGCATGACTATGGTCTGACTGCCAGAAGACCATACAGAGGCCCCGTGATGATGGCTGCCCATCGCCGCAACCGACAGAGATGGTGCCAGCAGCATCAGCGGTGGACCTTGGCGCAGTGGAACGAGGTCGCTTTCAGCGATGAGTCAAGGTTCTGTTTCAGCGATGAGTCAAGCGATGAGTCAAGGCTGATATCGTCTGGTGTGAACAGCCAAGGCGACGTGCCACCTCACGGTAGCTCAGTCCGCCTTGCAGCATGCCCAGGGCACGCTGCCGTTGATCCCTTGACAATCGTGGCATGTTGATTGAAATGCCCATTTTGCACTGGCCTTTTTAAAGCCAATATCAAGACATCACGTGCAGCTCATTAAAATCATCCCATACCCCTTGGCTAATCACTGACAGTCAAAACGGCTGTTCAACAGCTGTGCTATGAAGTGACCATTGAAGGTTCAAGTGACCATCCGTGACCGTTTTGTCTGACAGTGAGGACACTATTGTCCACAAATAAGTTCACACATTTACTACACGCAGTGTTATTGTTGATATTTAATGGTTTCAAAGGTGGTAAGTTTCTTTTGCGTTTCAGTATATATTTGTTAGTTTATTCTTGCACATGATCTGGAGCCAATCAGACTCGTACATGTGCAGGAACAAATTTGCAAAGAAAACACACAAAACACAAACACACACAAAACACCCCCCAAAAAACACTTACACACTAAAAAGCTGAATGGCAGGGTGGAAGTTTGAAATGCACAAAAGTTTACAAACCTAAACAAATGAGTTTAACAGTCATAATAATTTGAACATATTTCACCAAGATCAATTGAACACGAGTGAATCACTCGGTCCGATCATACCATGAAATTATCAATCGGAGATTTTAAAAATCAGCAAGTGCAGTATTTGAGGGCACCGCACTCTCCGGGTCCATGGAGACTGTGGTGGATATGGCATGATATATTTTGTTGTTGCGATGATAATTGTCGAGACAACATTTGGGTTGAAATGGCCCATCCAATACGTGGCGCAAAGGTGACGAAGGCATGGCACGAACTACCCAATCAAAACACACCTCATTCCCTTAACCCAGACTACCACCTTCTCTTCCCTCCTCTCCGACCCTCTTCCACCAAGACTGTCTAGACCACTCCATCACTCTCCCCTCCATACCAAATCCGCGCCACTTTGGAGATTTACAATCCGGGCGGCTGCTTATCATTGAATGGCCTTCTGTCTCACTTCGGACATGTCAGGGCATCTTCCTATATATAGAACACACTTTTTACACACCTGTGCTTTGATACCTTCGCACTCCTTGTTGTGTTTTGGAGGTAAGGGCAAGAAATTATTTTTCAGGTATGCCATCAGCAATGCCCTCTCCTCAAAATGGCAGCAAGTTTTAACTTGAGCGAGAGATTTTTGTGAATCAAGTCAAGAAGTTTGAATAATATTAACAATCACTTTCAATTTTCTTATTAGATTTAGTTTATGTCTCATTTGTTTGTGCCGTATCAGAGGTAAATCCAAGGATATCAGAGCAAGGATATTGAAATATTGAGGGAGTGAAAGGGTCCACCTGTCCGAAAGAGTGCCCACAGACCGGTACAGGTCTGCCACCCGAGTGTGTCGTGATAATTGGACTTCTCTGGTTAGAGTTTTGCTTCAAGTTCCTGTCCGTGCTGTTGATGCAACATCAAATCTACTGCGTTTCTGGTTAAACTATTTTAACATTGGCCATCTTGAGCTCCAAGGGTTCCCGAACCGCTCCATCCTTGAGAAGAATTAGGGGTGTTTTGGTGTACAGAATTGAGGCTCGTGGAAGAGCAAAAACACAGAACGACATAACATAACGAAAATGACATGGAAGCAGGGGAGGGACACGCCAACAGCAGCATATACTGGATATGATAGATGGAGACCTGGAGGGAGAAAAGACATGGGGAGAATTCATAATTTTTGTATTCATAATTATGACGTCATAGGTATGGGCGCCATCTTGGAAAAACGTTACACCTCTATATCTCCCAAACCGCTCAATGGAAAAAGTTGAAACAAGGCTCATTGTCAAGTACTCCCCATGGGAATAAGATATGTTGTTGATGATGTCATTGGTGCCTTTATTATGGCGTCATAATTCGACAAGTTCAACGCTTGATCTCATCAGTATGAAAAAAAAATTCCTCTGCAAATGTTGGTTCGATGGACACAAATTTTTCAGAATATGAGCGGCGACTCTAGAATTTTTTTCATGATAATTATGATGTCATAGGTCACGTGGTGCAGGCGCCATCTTGGAAAAAATTCGCACCTCGATATCTCTGAAACCACTCCATAGAAAAAATTGAGACCTGGCTCATTGTCAACTACTCCCCATGGGGAATAAGATATGTTAATGATGTCATCAGTGCATTCGTTATGACGTCATATTTCAACAAGTACACTTATCCGATCATTATGAATTTTTTTTTGCAGCAACTGTTGGTCTGATGGACAAGAAAATTTCACCCGAGGAGCACCTCCTCCTGTAGAATATTTTAATGATAATCATGACGTCATAGGTCATGTGGTACATGTGCCATCTTGTAACAACCGAAAAAGGTTGCACCTCTATATCTCCAAAACCGCTCAATGGAAAAAATTGAAACGTGGCTTATTGTACAGAACTCCATATGCGGAAGTGTTGATGACGATGACGTCGTTGGTGCCTTAATTATGACGTCATAATTCGTCAGGCACAACGCTTAGTCTGATCAGTTTCAAATTTATTGAGCGTGATCTATGCAACAATTATATTAGAGAATATACATTTATGATGTCATCACTCATGTGGTCTGGCACATGACCAGACCGAAACACCGTTCCGTTCGACCGTTCGACAAATTGGATCAAACAAAAAAAATGTTCAAAAACAGAAGAGTTGGCTCGCACCAAGTTGACTGGGCAGCGTAACTATTCTATATGAATACTATCTAGTTATATATTACTAGTACCCGACTGCAAAGCCGCAATGAGCCGGCGAAGCCAAAGCCTCTTGCCACTATTTTACCCATCACTATGGCATCAGTAGGTTAGGTAGTTGGTAGTAGGTAGGTGTAGTAGGTACCGTATCTAGTTCAAAATGACACCATTTGCATTCTGGGTGAGATTAAAATTTATAAAATTTCCTTCTTGATTAACTCGGTGAATTCCGTCTCAACTTCGGATATTTCCGGCCGTGAAAAACTATCCCCTACGGCCACGAGATTAAAAAAAAAAAAATTCTTCGTCAATTTAATGCGACGAATGCGCTGTAGCCACTCAACTCAAACATCACCTCTCTGCCAATAACCTGTATGAAACATTCCAATCCGGATTCCGCTCCAACCACAGTACTGAAACTGCTCTCCTCAAAATCACCAACGACCTTCTCCTCTCCTCTGACGCTGGCAACCTCAACATTCTCATCCTCCTCGACCTCAGCGCCGCCTTTGACACCATCGATCACACCATCCTCCTCACCCGACTTGAAACCACCTTTAACATTACCGGCACTGCCCTCTCTTGGATTAAATCATACCTCTCTGACAGACGCCAGTTCATCTCCATCAATAACTGCAAATCCCCCACTGCTCCCCTCCCCCAAGGTGTCCCCCAAGGTTCAGTTCTTGGCCCCCTCCTCTTCATCCTTTACCTGTCCCCCCTCGGTCACTTAATCCACCGTCATGGTCTCCAATTCCACTGCTTCGCCGATGACATCCAGCTTTTCATCTCCACCAAGTCCATCTCCACCGCCACCCACTCTATCCTGACAAACTGCATCACTGAAATAAAATCCTGGCTTCAAATCAACTTCCTCAAACTTAACTGTGATAAATCTGAAATAATCATCATTGGCCCAAAAACGCTCACCAAGTCCACCCATAACTTTGCCCTCAACATCGACGGTTTCCCAGTATCCGCCTCCCCTCACATCCGGAATCTTGGCATCATCTTTGACCAAACCCTCTCCTTCGACAAATACACTAAACAGATCACAAAGACAGCCTTCTTTCACCTGAAAAACATCGCCCGTCTCCGTCCATCCCTCTCCTCCACAGCTGCAGAAACCCTCATCCACGCCTTCATCACCTCCCGTCTGGACTACTGCAATAGCCTCCTCTTTGGTTCACCCTCAACAATCACCAATAAACTCCAATACATTCAGAACTCCGCTGCCCGTCTACTCACCCATTCCCGGACCCGTGACCACATCACCCCCGTCCTTTACAAGCTTCACTGGCTCCCCATCTCCCAGAGAATCCAGTACAAAATCCTCCTCTTGACCTACAAAGCCCTCCATAACCTGGCCCCATCCTACCTGGCTGACCTCCTCTCCAGACACACTCCCACCCGCAACCTCCGCTCTGCTGGTACCAACCTCCTGACCCCCCCCCCATCCGGACCAAATTTAGATCCTGGGGGGACAGGGCCTTCTCCATCGCTGCTCCCACCCTCTGGAACTCGCTACCTCACACCATCAGAGACTCCTCCTCACTCACCACATTCAAAACATCACTCAAGACCCACCTGTTCAACACTGCATTCAACATTTAACCCACAGCATCTAACCCCTGACTATCTCCTCTCCTTCTCCCTCCTTTGTGCTTTGAATATTTCCCTATTGATTCTTCTTTTTTTGCAATTGTTTTTATGTTTTGCTATGCATTATGTTTTGCACTCTGTCAAAGCGTCTTTGGGCTTCCTGAAAAGCACTATATAAAATAAATGCATTATTATTATTATTATTAATTTTAGAATATTTGACGCCGTTTTCAGCCTCCGAAACGCGGTAATAAGCTTTTTTGAAATACTTTTTCAAATACTCGAATCTCATTGGTTCCGGTGTTTGGTGACGATTTTCGTTGAAGATAACCAGGGCCCGTGCGGGCCCAGGGAACGAGGTTGGTCTTAAAGTACTTTAATTACAAATTAGAGGTGCATAAGATTGTGAATCAAAAAAAGACGGGTGAAACAAACTCCTATTGAACTTTTTCGCAATTTTTTTATGCATACTTCCGCATCTGGAAGATGGCGGCCTCCATGGAGTGATTTAGTTTTTGAAATATTTTTTCAAATGCTCGAATCTCATTGGTTCCGGTGTTTGGTGACGATTTTCGTTGAAGATAACCAGGGCTTGTGTGGGCCCGGGAAACGAGGTTGGTCTTAAAGTATTTTAATTACAAATTAGAGGTGCATTTAAGATTGTGAATCAAACAAAAACGGGTGAAACAAACTCCTATTGAACTTTTTCGCAATTGTTTATGCATCCTTCTGCATCCGCAAGATGGCGGCCTCCATTGAGTGATTTGGTGCGTCAAAGCTTCGAAATTCTCAAGGGATCCAGCAAAATCACGCTTTTCAACATAATACGTACATGTTCATTCACAACACCGGCTTTGCCGGCTACTAGTACCTGACTGCAAAGCCGCAATGAGCCGGCGAAGCCAAAGCCTCTTGCCACTATTTTACCCATCACGATGGCATCAGTAGGTTAGGTAGTTGATAGTAGGTCGGTGTCAGTACCGTACCTGGTAAGACTTGGTAAAAGAGAAGAGCAGACAGTCCTCCCCAATACCTACATACAATAAATGTCACAAGAAGCTTAAGGAAGTAACTATACGATGTGCTAGCTTCGGGCCTATTTTAAGAAATTTTAACTGGGCTTAACATACGTTTTCACAGTATGTGTGTAGTCTTCTAACTTCAGTCACTGTCAGGACTGGTTCTCTCCAGACACTGCGGCTTCCTCCACCAGAAGATGTTAGCTTGCAGTAAGATCAGTGCTGACAGATCAGACGATAGTGCCGTTGCAACGGCAATGTGTGACTGTCGTTAATCAAACCGAGCTTTCTTTCTTTATGTAAACCGCTTATACCGTATTTCTGGCCGTGAAAAACTATCCCCTATGGCCGCAAGATTTCTAAAAAATAATTCTTCGTCAATTTTAGAATATTTGATGCCGTTTTCAGCGTCCGAAACGCGTAGTAAGCTTTAAAAAAATATTTTTCAAATGCTCGAATCTCATTGGTTCCGGTGTTTGGTGACGATTTTCGTTGAAGATAACGAGGTTGGTCTTAACGTATTTTAATTACAAATTAGAGGTGCATTAGATTGTGAATCAAAGAAAGACGGGTGAAACAAACTCCTATTGAACTTTTTCGTAATTGTTTTATGCAAACTTCCGCATCCGGTCGATGGCGGCCTCCATTGCGTGATTTGGTTTTAGAAATATTTTTTCAAATGCTCGAATCTCATTGGTTCCGGTGTTTGGTGACGATTTTCGTTGAAGATAACCAGGCCCGTGCGGGCCGAGGTTGGTCTTAAAGTATTTTAATAATAAATTGAAGGTGCATACGATTGTGAATCAAACAAAGACGGGTGAAAGAAACTCCTATTGAACGTTTTTCAATTTGTTATGCATACTTCCGCATCCGCAAGATGGCGGCCTCCATTGAGCTTCGGAATTCTCAAGCCAAGGCATAATCTGGTTTTCGACATAATACGTACGCGTTTATTGACAACATCGGCTTCGCCGGCTATAATTCATTACTCCCAACCGCATCCAGGATGACTCCATATTGAGCCTGGTGGAAACTGAGAGATAATGCTCCGCATGGCAGATGGAACCTATCGCTCCTGGTAAGATGCAAGGACAAGAGGGCTGTTTATGGGACACTTTACTGGCGCTTTCTCCACTCACAATATGGAATCGCACAATTACTGATACTAGCAACAGTACCCGCCCTATGGGCGGGGCTTCAATTGGGAAGCCCAAATGAAAAGGCAAAATATCAGAAGGCTTTATTTATATTTATGACAGCTTTTTTTTTATTTTAAACGATTCATGTAAACATCCGTTGAATCATATCAGACGCAAATCATCAAAATCTAAACAGTATCTTTAGAATTTCAATAAAAGCCACATCACTGTTCATATCGGTAAATATTATTCCATCGTGTTTCAAATCGTGATCGATACACTATGATCGTGATGATCGTGAATCGTGATCGATAATCATGTTCATAATCGCTATGTCGTATGTACTCCCGATACGTGTACCAAATTCCCGAAACGTGTAACTGTACCAAATCGACAGTTAAAAAGATTTTGAGCGGAAAGGTGTTACGGCCTTGGCAAGATCGATGGAGACAGTGAGCTGTTAGATCTGATCCTCCTTCATGCCGAAGTGCAGATCCTCCGTCAATGCCACATCCGATCGATGCAGCTGTGCAGCGATCGGTGCAGTCGTTTATGCGGCACACGGTGCAGCAATCAGTGCAGCCGTTTGTGCGGCACACGGTGCAGCGATCGGTGCAAACGTGGATTCCCACACTGCCACATCCTGCTGATACTTGCTCCCGCATGACGTTTCCGCATGACGGATGTTTCTAAAAATCGTTTAAAAGAAAAAAAGGCTTCAATTTCCGATATTTAGCCTTTTCATTTGGGCCTCCCAATTGAAGCCCCGCCCATAGGGCGGCTACCGTTGCTCGACGTAAGAAGACGTCACAATGAACGTCATGCAAACGCGAATGTTATGCGGGAGTCCAAACCTGAGAATGCTGGAGACTAAAGCTGAAATTGGGAAAACTAAATAGCCTATTTTACTCCTGGGGATCCCAGGAATATCCACCCAAAATATCTTTGCGATCGGTTCAGCAGTTTTTACGGTACCTTCGAACAGACAGACAGACAGACATTTGGTGAATTATAGTAAGATTATTATTATTATTATTATTATTATTATGAACAAGAAGATGAATTTCTGAGTTTGAGCAATCTGGTTTTTTTGCTTTATTTTGCTTTTGCCTTGGTCTGTAGAACTGAAAAGTGAGCCCTACCTCGACAATCAGCTGAACAGACCAGGTAGGCTCTCATATGTAGCCTAAGCGAGTTTTTAAAGAAGATAGTCCAACTTTAGTTTTGTATGTAGCAGATGGGACAGACATTTTTTTCCGCGCCATCCCAACATAGAGAGTATGAGCGTACTCTCTGATATACACATATCAAAAAAAATAAAAAAATAAAAATTGATATATATATATATATTGCTACGGTTTTGATATTGGCACATATTGATCATTAAAGGTTAAAGGGTTGCCCCCCATAGTTAGTCCACGAGCAACACGTAGGCCACCTTGTAGTATTAGTTATGTCATAGTATGTGTAAGTATAGGCCATTTCCCCTAGTAATATCTGCGTTGTGTAAAGACATGAGTTTAGGTCCCTTCATTTTTGCGCCACCCTCCAATCCCACCTCTATGGGCATAATTGATCCCGCGCCCCATTTGGCTGACCCCCTCAGTTTGTTACGCTTTGGCTACCCGCAACATTTATTATGCTTTGGCTGCCAGCAGCGTTTGCTGCCCTTTGCTCCCTCACTAGTCGAGTAACACGAGGTAGGCCTAAGAGGGAGGAGCGCGGGGTCGGGGTGGGGCGGCGTCAAGGCAGTGCGTCAGAGGCGATGACGGTAAGGGCCACCAGCCAACCAGGGCTCTAACGGCATGGCGTGACAGGGCGTGGTAAGGCGCGTCTGGTAAGTGCTAGAAGGTTCGCGGGGCGTACCTATAAAAGTCTTTGCACAAAGCCCTTGCACAGGACTTGCCAGGGCTTGAGAGAATGAACAGAGAGCACGAGAGAGAACGAGGAGGACTGATTTGCACGAGAGAACTCGCAAGGGGAGAGGACTTGGAAGAGCTTGATTAGCGGCGCTTGCTTTAGAGGCATTGCACTATATCTCGTGATAACGTACGCACCGGAGGAAAGGCAGCCAGACACGCCGGTGGCAAATATCGCCTACTCAGCCACGCGAGTGAACGCGGTAATAGCCGCCAGTGAACACCACTAACCGCCGAAGTCCGCTCCCTACCAAATCGCCCCGTTTAACCATTGTGCGCCAAACGACACGCGGAGAGCTCCTGCCCCTCTACTTACCATCTGCCTGGGACGAGCTGGAGGCCGGAGGGAGCTGCACGCGAGCCATCCTTGGACGCGGACCATCATCCTGCAGCTGCAAGCCCCGTGTGAGTGTGTCTGTGTGTGAGACGGGCCCGTTTGTCCTGGGAGTAAGTTAAGAATGTTTTAAGGCTGCACTGTGTCCCCTTGTTCTGGAATCCCTGTATAGTGTATAGTGTAAATAAATCCTGTTATTCCTTTCTTCCAAATTCGATCGCCTCTGTGATTTCTCCATTGGCTAAGCGTGGTATGAACGAGATCGCTAGAATCGGGGTCACCATATAAACGGCACGGATCGCGTGTACGCACCGCTCGGCATCTCAGCACGCGTGATTCGTGTGGGGCTTATTTCCTCGTTTCAGGGCAGCGCGAGTAATTAGGTAATAGTGATTCTAGTCCTAAAACCCTATTTCGCGCTGTCCGGGAAGGATGTCATAGGTCCCGGGTCCCGTCGGCCAGTCAAAGACAAGGGGACTAATCCCCCCTTGGTAAGGGGAGAAGGCCGGCGCTGAGATCCACAACAATATATATATATATATTTATTTATTTATACATGTTTAGGCATTGACAGCAGGTTCGTGAAGGACTTTTTTTTTTTTTTTGTATACAAGGTCGAGGCTCGTGAAAGAGCGAACATTAATCACACAGAAAGACAAACCGACACATAAAACATATAACATAGGGAGCGGTAGACAAGATGGGGAGAGAGGGGGAAGGACACAAACACAACATTTGAGAGCAGTGACCGAGAGACATGGAGACATCGAGAGATCTGAGAGAGGGCGAGGGCTTGGGGGGGGGGGGGGGGGGCGTGGGAAGGGGGCGGTGGGAGAGGTATAAAACATATGGACACTGCCAGGACTTCCAGGAAAGAAGTTGGAATTTCAAACAAGGTGGATCTGGGGTGAATTAGCGGGGGTAGAAAAGATCAAGGTTTTGGATGGGGGAAGATAAGAGATGGTGGTGAACAGCTGTTTTAAAGACCTGGAGGGAGGAGTGGGATTGAAGGGAGTGAGGGAGTTTGTTCCAGAGGCGAGAGAAAAGAGGAATGAAAGAGTGAAGGTGAGCAGAGAGCCGAGATTTCGGCAGTTTAACCATCAGAGGGTTGCTGGCAGATCTTGTGCGACCTGTAGGAATATTTGGGGGACAGAGCACAGAGAGAGCTGGGGGTGCAAGGCCGGAGAGGAGTCGGTAGAAGACAGAAAGACCACCTACCTGCCTGCGGTGAGTGAGTGAAAGGCCCTCGGAGATAGCTTCATCACGGGAGATTCCAATAATTCTGAAAGCTTTGGTTTCAACAGCGTGAAGCCGAGCTAGGTGTGAGGCAGGAGCACCGGCCCATAGGGGAGAACAGTATTCCATTGAGCTGCGGATGAAAGCCTTGTATGTGGTGAGGAGCTCAGGTGTGCCGAGGACTTGCGCAAAAATCGTACCCAGTCTGAATGTTGCTACATCCAGTCAATGGCGAAACTGCAAATGGGAATCTGCGAATATCACGGTTGGAAACCCTTATGCCATTTCCTCATTCTGCTTTAAACTCAATATCTCCATATTTTTTATTCCAAACAGCATCACTGCAATCAAAAATTAATACTGTGGTATTAATAGCCAGCGAAGCCGATGTTGTGAATGAACGCGTACGTATTATGTTGAAAAGCCCGATGTTGCTGGTATATCAAAATATAGGCTAATGTTAAATCACGATTGTATTGAGATATTATAAAATCAGGGAAATGTCGTCATCTTATTCGCTTCCGGATTGGCAGTAGCTCCGTAACGATGGTATTTAAAAATTAGAATTTTATTGAATAATTTATGAAAACTCCTACCTAAACATTCCACAGAAGGTTTGGTGGGGCTAGCCCCAAAACTGAGGGAGTAGTTTCGGGACAGACAGACAGACTCCTGTTTTATAACATATATATTGTTGCGGATATGAGGATTGCATTTTTTTGATTGTGTGTATTGTGGTGGTAAATTGTTGTGTAACATTGGTTGGATATGGCCCCTCCTGCCTCCGGAGTTGTGTAAAGGTAAAAAGGGCGTCCCGGTAGTTATTCCATGAAACACCACATTGAAGGACCCGATAAAACCCTTGTTCAGTAGCTTATATCTTATTATGTGTTTTAGAGTAAGGCCTTGTCTTCCATTAGAATAATACTCCATTGCACCGAATCAATTAAGAATAGCTCCCCTTCAATACTTCCATTTCCCAGCCAAACTCTCCATCTGCAGGTAAAGCAATTCACAAGCGTGGGGTGCACGCCCTCTCATTTCGCTGCTATAGTGAATATGTGCTCCGTGCTCTGTTTGAACAGGAGGGGCGGGGTCGCCCGGGAGAGGCAAGCCCAGGGCGCGCCACGAAGGGTGGGGCTGTTCAGCCCCATGCCCAAATAAGGAAACAAGCCTGTGGCTCGCCACGAGGGGCGTGCCGTCGGCGCCATGCCCAAATAAGGAGACAAGCCCGTGGGATTACCATACAAGGTCACGAAACAGAGCACGGGGGGGGGGGGGGGGGGGGGGGGAGGGCGGTACCGAAACCGAGGGGGGTGTGTCAGTCCCGCGCTGGAGAGAAGTGAGAGGAAGGGAATACGAGCTGAGTTGCGTGGAGAGGTACACGACAAAGAAAGGGTCCAAGAGAAAGCAGAGGAACTTTTACGAACGAGTTGCAAAGAGATACGGCAGATGAGTCCAGCCCCGTTTCAACCAGCCGCGTGAAGCCCTGACGGGGCAGCGAGTGACCCTGCCGGCGTGTGCTGTAAAGCCGAATACCAGGAGCTGCCGGCGTGCGCTGTAAAGCGGATTACAAGGAGCTGCCGGCTCCCCGCTTCCCGCCCGGAGTGGACCTGCTCGCTGTGCCCTGTGATCCCACCTGCTCATCCTTTCCAGCCATTCCTGCCTGCAAGTTCCCCATTTGCGTACATGAGTTTGTTTTGTTCGTGCTGTCCTGGGTAGTAACTAAGTCTGTATAAGCTAGTAATTTTCACTGTGTCACCTGCGTTTTCATGTCCGCTGTAAATACCTGTGACTGCTCTTTTTGCTTATGTGTGTGTAAATAATAATAAACCCCGTTACTCTTCTGTACGTCTTCTTCTTCTTCCTCTTTGCATTCGTCGTCTTAGTCTTTTCCCCATTGAATATCTGTGGCGCGATACGGCCAACGTTTGGGTGAATCGGGTTTAGTCGGGGAACAACTGTTCGGTCGCGGAGCCTCCGCTCGGCAAACATACCATCCTTAACCGCGTACCGTAACAATTGGTGTCAGGAGTGTCGGATCGGACCCGAAGCGCGCTTAACGCACTCAAAATTACAAAGTACCGAAATTGCTTTTGTTTTACAAAAACCCGAATTTTGAAATCGCGCCATGGCTGGTCAAGGCGACGGGATGCCGGTGGGAGAAATAGAGATAAACGGGGCGGAATCGACCCAGGACCTCGGGGAAATGTATATGGAGGATGTGGTTGAGGGGGTATCAGGCGCACAAAATGGCGTCCTCGCGCACGTGGGTGTAGCGGCACCAAATTTAACGGCGCCCGCGACCGTAGCAGCACCGCTGGTGGATCCGAACCTTTTTATGTTACAAATGGGGGCCCTTATGGACAAAATGAGGGACGAATTGGGGGTAAAATTGGCGAAATGGGGGGCAAAATGGATGCTCAGGGTGAGCGAATGGGGGTAATGAGGGACGAAGCGAGGGCCGATTGTGAGCGATTGAGGGACGAGGTGAGGGGTACCAACGCCCAAATTGGGAAGTTAGACAATAATTTTGAGGGATTAGACAAGAAATTTGAGGGGTTAGACAACGGAATAAAAGAGGTAAAGAATGGGTTAACGGGGGTGGAAAATAGAATGGCTGCCCAGGAGAATCAGATAGAGGGGGTGAAAAACGGGTTAAGGGGGCTAGAAGATAGAATGGAAGACAAATTGCGGGAGATAGGGGAGCAATCCGCCCGAGAAATTAAACAAATGGGAGAGCAGATAGAGGAGGTGAAAATCGGGTTAGAAAGTAAATTGGATGCTCAGAGGGATGAATTGGGACAGATGAGGGTGGCATCTACAAAAGAGATGGAGGAGATGAAAGAGGAGATACGACGAGGTGTAAGTGAGGAGGTCTCGGGGGTACGCGAGGAGGTAAAGCGAGGTGAAAAGCGTATGGAGAAAGAAGTGAGGAATAATACGGCGAGGTTACAAGGGGGAATAGAGGGTCTGACGAGGGGAGTAGAACAGCTGACAGTGGGACAAAAGGAACTAGTGGACCAAGTGGAAAAGAATACAGCGGTACTAGGAGGGTTGAAAGCGACACAAAAATGTGTTTTGTGAAGCAGTCAAGATAGCCTTAGAGGACGAACTTGAGGAGACGCACCGGGAAATAAAAGAAGTGAAGCAAAAATTAGAGGAAGTGGAAGAAGAGGTGAGTGAAATTAAGAAGAGACGGACAGAAACTAAGAGAGAAATAAAGGAGGAGGTGATGGAATATGTACAAGGTCGGTGCTCAAATCGTGATTATGTGCTCGCTAACCAAATAAAGAGTTTGCAGGTGGCGAAGGAGGTGAGGAGACGAGGTGCCAAGGTGAGTGGCGATATACGAGGAAATGTACATGATGTGAGGGGAGCTTCAGTCGGCTTGGGGGTTGATTTGGATCCGGGTGTTCGTGAGAGGCCGTTGGTGAAGTGTGCGACAGGTCTGGTGTGCGAAGGAGGAGGTGTGCGAGAATGTCCGACTCTGGGGCGTGTGAGGAAAAAGTACGCGCCGACGAGTGAGTGTGCTGTCGAGAGTGAGTCGGTCGTAGCGCGTGTGCGAGGGAGCACATGGAAGCGCGTAGTGAGGAGTGTTACAGAAGATGTAACGAAAGAGTGTACACCTGTGGTGAGTGTTACAGAGGATGTAACGGGAGAGTGTGCACAAGAGTGTGTGCGAGAAAGGTGTGTAACGGACAGGTGCATGAGGAAAGAGTGCGCTGTCGAGAGTAAGGGTGAGTGCACTGTCAAGAGTGGTGGTGAAAGTAGTGAGAGTGACACGGAGCGTGAGTTGGTTGTGGCAGGTGAGAGAGGATGTACACCTGGAATGGAAGGATGCACACCTGGAATGGTAGAGCGTGTGTGGGAATGCACACTTGAGTTGGTAGTGAGGCATGTGGTTGGGTGTGCGAGTGAGAGCACACCTGTGATTGTCACAGAGGTGACCGAGGAGGGGGCGCGAAGAGGTGTGTTGGTGAGGTGTGCGAACGACGAGTGTGTGCCAAGGTGTTCGGTGGTCAGGTGTGTGACCAAGTCTGTGAGCGGAATGAGTGCACCTGGGTGTGTAAGAGAAGGTGCAATGACGAGGAGCATGGGAACAGCTGGATGTATGAGCAAAGAACGGGCTGCGGGGTGTAAGCATGCAGGTGAGGCATCGACGGTAACCGGGTTAGCGGTTAGAACGACATTTAGCCGAATCGGGCCCTCGGTGCGTGCCGGGTTTCGCGTGCCGCGAGGACCAGCGGGGATCCGAACCACGGCGGGTTCGAAAGGACTGCCGTACGTGATCCACGCTGGGCCGCGCTTGGAACGGCCACGTCCGTGCTCCGATAGGCGGAACGGGCAGCCCGATAGGAAGGGTCGTCATGGCGACCCCTTTTTGTTGAGGCGTTCCGGCAGGTCGAGATCGGGCAATTGGATGGCTCTGTGCCGAGGTGGTGCGTGGGCTCTCGGCCCGGGTAGGCGTCCTTCCCTGCACCGAGTGCCGGACGCATCCAGCCGCCGGCACCAAAGAACCCGCATTCATTGCTCGGCTGTACGAAGCCGAGCTTTAGAAGTGAATTGGCGCACCGAGAGGATCTAGTAAGTAGACGGGTGATGATGTTAGTGTTTTGGACCCAAAATTAGAAAAAGGCAAAATTTGATGATTGGCAAAGGATTGGCCGTAATGATTGTCAGAGGATTGGTAGAGTGATTGGCAAATTTTTGATTGGTTGAAATTTGGTGTGCGAAATTGGTAGTGGAACGTCCCCGATGTGGTGGGATGGCAACTCTGTCATCCCTCACAGCGGGGGGCAAAGGAGCACTAGTTTATGGGGTGTATGGCAGTAAAAACTAGCCCGGGAGGGTTAGGATATATGGTGTGTAGGGATCTAGCGAAGATGACATTAGGTAACGTTAAGATTAGTTAGTGACTGATACCTGTAGTGGGGACGCAGGTAGATTAGTGTGGATTATAATGACGTGGTATGTGCTTAGTTTAAAGGGAAGACGGGGAGCACTAAGTTAGCAGGGCACCAGGTAGTTTAGATGATGCCGTGTGAGTGTTGGAGGTGTATTGAGAAGTGTATTGGAAGTGTATGGTGAACAGGTGTGATTGAACAGGTGTGATTGCACAGGTGTGCAACTGAACAGGTGGATGGAGCAGTGTATGAGTGAGAGTGATAGTGATGGTGATGTGTGTTGGGTTGACCAACTGGTCCAGGAAGAGGAGGAGGGTGCAGGTGGCACCAGGTGTGAGTGCACAGGTGTGCAACAACAGGTATGAGGAACAGGTGTATGGAATAAATGGTAGTGTGGAATATATGGAGTATTGGAATGGATGGTCGTGGAGTGAGTATGGTGGAAACTATGGAGTGGCGTGGATGGTGCGAAGGTGTGAATGGGGGAAGAGGGGACCCCCTCACGAATACCCGGGGGGGGGGGGGGTAGTGTAAGTGTTAGGTAGAGGGTATAGGTAAATTGTGGTTGGATATTGGCATCTGTGGTGCGGGTGAGAGAATGGTATTTGGATGGGTGCATTAGTGTTGTGGAAATGGCTGGGCGTGTAGCCTGTTCGTGTGTGTAGATGGTTTGGGCACTCCACCACTGTGAGGATGTCGGCCAGGTGAGGCCGCAGGTGGGCTCTGGGAGCCGGTAGAGTTGTTGTGGATGGGGCCCGAGGATCCGGAGGACGGACCCGGGTAGCCCAGTGCCAGAGGGCACCGAGGGGTGACAGAGCCAGGAGGGGCCTTCCCCAGTTAGTTAGGTTAGGGTGAGGAGCTAGGTAAGCTCGGGTGGCAACTACAGTGGTGGAGGTGTGCAGGTGGGTAGACCTGCTGGGAGAGCTACACGTCTCAGCCCAGAAATTGTGCAAGGGCACCGGGAGATGAATCGGGGGAGTGAGACCCCAAATTGAGAAGCACCACAGTTTGGTCAATGGGAATTGGTTTTTAGAACCCATAGTGTAAGTTGGGCAATGGATTGGCAGGGAAAGACCCCGGGTAGTGTAACGTGTGTTAAAGTCATTTAGAGGATAGTTAGGATTGGAGTCTCCTCGCACCATCTACATCCACTCACCTGAGATGACGTACCTCCACACCATGCCAGGTTGTTTTTATTATTTTTATGTGCAAATGTTTTGGATTGTGAGACGCATCATGACGTGGGTGTGACATTGTGCTTGATGTTCTATCTCTTCCTCCTTATGAGGATTGATGATGAATTGGGTGATGGCAAATTTTGGATAGAGGGATTGTGGAGACGAATTTGGTATAGAAGAAATATGGGGAAGACGTGACAGTAGCGACGAATTTGTAAATGTGTAGATTTTGTACATATGGGGTAAGGGCAAGGGTAGTGTAGGTGACAGGGGGGGGTGACGTACGGTAGGGACGAGCTTTCTCACTTCGCCCTCCGTACGCATTTCACCTTGCATTGCCTTATTGATGTGTACCCTTGTGACCTTACCCCTCGCTCATCTGTCTTCCCCCTTTTGTCTCCCACATGACCTGTGCGCCATTGGGCGCCGAGGGGAGCGTGCGTGAGTCGGCCATTGTGCGCCCGGAACTCCCAGAACCAGCTGTCTGCATCGATGCACCACATTATGGACCACATGCCTGTGGCCGAGCACCACTTATAGACCCCATGGGTTGGGGCATGGCCCCTCTGCTGGAACCGGCCATGAGGGCCCGAAATCTTGCTGGCGGACCTTGGCCACAGGGCACCGATGCCCCACAGGTGAACCACATGTAGTCGGCCTGGTGGGCCATAAATAAATAAAAGGGACACGTTGGGTGCAAGTTTTAATGCAAATAGGCCGCCAGCAAAGGAAAAAGACAACAACTGGAAGAAATAATAATAGCCAGCAGAGGGAGCCGAAGAGCAAGAGATCACCTGCAGGGTTAGGGGTTGTTTGGTTATTTTTATTCATGAACACTGATGAACTGTGGTGACTGCACCGATTGGTGCTTGAGGGTGTTTTGGTGCGTTATGGGTGCTTTCATGGTGCATTGATGCAGAGCAGACTGTCTCCCCCCCAGAAAGAACAATTACAGGTCCTGGGTTAGTTTTGTAAATAAAGTAGCGTCAATTGTAAATAATGCTCCCCACCGTCAATGTATAGTTTGAAGACCATTCCGCAATTCGGTTAACTGTGGGCGTGAGTCTGTTAGGCAGGGTGCAAAGGGAGCAGCGGGACATATTTATCTATGTTTTAAAACTGTCGCACTCAGGGTCAGGTTAAAAGTAGAGGGAACTACACCTACGTGTCACACTAAATTAAAGTTATAGGCCCGGGATGTGCCTAAGAGGAGGAGGGTGCAGTGTTGCGGTTATGAGGATTGCATTTTTTTGATTGTGTGTATTGTGGTGGTAAATTGTTGTGTAACATTGGTTGGATATGGCCCCTCTTGCCTCCGGAGTTGTGTAAAGGTAAAAAGGGCGTCCCGGTAGTTATTCCATGAAACACTACATTGAAGGACCCGATAAAACCCTTGTTCAGTTGCTTATATCTTATTATGTGTTTTAGAGTAAGGCCTTGTCTTCCATTAGAATAATACTCCATTGCACCGAATCTATATTATAATAGCCGTAGATGATTCTGTCTGTCTGTCTGTCTATCTGTTGGGTGTCTGTCCGGGGTGTGGCTTACTCGGTTTGCAGAGTAGCTCCACCCATAGCTCCACCCATTCTGGGAGTGGCTATAAACAAATATCCACCATTTTATTAACTCGCATAGCTTTGAGTCCTGTTTTGTAGGCCCGTGGTGTCTTGCTCTCCCCCAGTTTTATTTCAAATCAAATTCGATAAATCATTTCATTTTTCACAGTCGCTAACATAGTTTTAGACTCGGTTGAAAAAAAACGGGAAGAAAATCCGATGAAAGTTGCCGTTTATAGAACTAAATGAATTCTCAAAGGCCTGTAACTTCAAGGCCATTGAGTCTCTCTCACGCCTTTATCTCCAATCTAACTCACCATATGATTTCATTTTTATCGATGGTTTTACTTTTAGACTCGGTGTCAGCAATAATTGAGAACAATCCACACACGCGGGAAAATGCAGAGATATATTTTTTAAAATCGCGTCATGGTGTATCATACACCGCCCAACATGACACCGCCGGCAATGTGTCGATATATATTAAAAATTCGCTTTTGCTTTTCCGTTATGATATATTACTATTTCGTTTGATGATAGTCGTCACAAAAACGTCAACAATGATGCCGACATATATTTCTTCGTTTTTATTTCATTCAACATATTAGCCGGAAGTAAAATATGTTTCAGGAAATTACCGAGAGATATTTCTTCGTTTTTTTTATTAGTTATGTGCGCATACACTTTAAATAGGTTTATTTGAAATCTTTAATTTCCCACAAACATTCCACACACGCGGGAAAATGCAGAGATATATTTTTTAAAATCGCGTCATGGTGTATCATACACCGCCCAACATGACACCGACGGCAATGTGTCGATATCTATTTTAAATTCGATATATCATTTCATTTTTCACAGTCGCTAACATAGTTTTAGACTCGGTTGAAAAAAAACGAGAAGAAAATCCGATGAAAGTTGCCGTTTATAGAACGAAATGAATTCTCAAATGCCTGTAACTTCAAGGCCATTGAGTCTCTCTCACGCCTTTATCTCCAATATAACTCACCATATGATTTCATTTTTATCGATGGTTTTAGAGTCGGTGTCAGCAATAATTGAGAACATTCCACACACGCGGGAAAATGCAGATATATTTTTTAAAATCGCGTCATGGTGTATCATACACCGCCTAACATGACACCGACGGCAACGTGTCGATACATATTAAAAATTCGATATATCATTTCATTTTTCACAGTCGCTAACATAGTTTTCGACTCGGTTGAAAAAAAACGGGAAGGAAATCCAATGAAAGTTGCCGTTTATAGAACGAAATGAATTCTCAAACGCCTGTAACTTCAACTTCAAGGCCATTGAGTCTCTCTCACGCCTTTATCTCCAATCTAACTCACCATATGATTTCATTTTTATCGATGGTTTTGGACTCGGTGTCAGCAATAATTTAGAACATTCCACACACGCGGGAAAATGCAGAGATTTATTTTTAAAAATCGCGTCATGGTGCATCATACACCGCCCAACATGACACCGACGGCAACGTGTCGATATATATTAAAAATTCGCTTTTGCTTTTCCGTTAAGATATATTACTTTTTCGTTTGATGACAGTCGTCACAAAAACGTCAACAATGATGCCGACATATATGTCTTCGTTTTTATTTAATTCAACATTATTAGCCGGAAGTAAAATATGTTTCAGGAAATTACCGAGAGATATTTCTTCGTTTTTTAAAATTAGTTATGTGCGAATACACTTTAAATAGGTTTATTTGAAATCTTTAATTTTCCACAATATAATTTACTTGCCATTTATCATTTGATGATTACGAGACAAATTCCTCTTGAGGATCGTGACAATTCATGCGCTGCGTGGAAACTTCTATTTCCAAAATGAATGAGACGATCGATGAAGAACGCAGACTTGAACAGGATGCAGCAAGAAAACGAATGAGACGGGCGAACGAGTCCATCGACGAACGTCAATGCAAACTTGCGGGGTCACCCGTGGGAATCCCACGGGCATGGATGTGTGTGACATTTCGACATATTGAGTTAGATGCTGCACATTCATTTTTACAAAATGGTTACTGGCAAGTCATCAGATCCAGAAATGGTGTAAAAACCACCGTTTAGAGGCCATTTTTCCCCGCAAAGCGGGGGTTGGCCTTTTCGGGGACCGTGGTAGTTGTTGTTTTTTTGTCCCCTTTTTGAAGCAATGTTTTACGGCCGGATGCCCTTCCTGACGCCAACCCTTTTTGCCGCCTTCAACGACAAACAGGGAATTACCAGTGAACTGGTACTCAATTAGCCGACCTCGGAAGGATGACAGGCTGAGTCAACCCCCCTGGCATTAATTCGGCGATCGACCGAGATTCGAACCCAGGATCCTAAGCCGGCACCCTAGCCGCTAGCCCAACACCAGAAATGGTGTCATGAACACAATTTATTTACGCACAAGCACAAAAGCAAGACGGGCCGATTTCCGATTCCGACGGGCCGACGGGCGAGACGGGCCGATTTCCGATTCCGACGGGCCAATTTGGAGCAAGAAAAAGAACGAGACGGGAGAAAAAGGAGGGAAACGAGACGGGGAAAGCCGATTGGAGAGGCGAGTGAGGCGCGATTGGAGAGGAGTGTGAGGCGCGATTGGAGAGGAGTGTGAGGCACGATTGGAGAGGAGTGTGAGGCACGATTGGAGAGGAGTGATTGGAGGGGAGTGTGAGGCACGATTGGAGAGGAGTGTGAGGCACGATTGGAGAGGAGTGTGAGGCGCGATTGGAGAGGAGTGTGAGGCGCGATTGGAGAGGAGTGTGAGGCGCGATTGGAGAGGCGTGTGAAGGATTGGAGAGGACAGGAGTGTGAGGGATTGGAGAGGTGAGGGATTGGAAAGGAGAGGGATGTGAGGGTTTGGAGAGGAGAGGAGTGCTAGGTGGAGAGAGGAGAGTGTCAGGTGGAGACAGGAGAGTGTCAGGTGGAGACAGGAGAGTGTCAGGTGGAGAGGAGTGAGGGGTCACATATTATGTGAAATAAATAAATTGTGTTCATCACACCATTTCTGGATCTGATGACTTGCCAGTAACCATTTTGTAAAAATGAATGTGCAGCATATAACTCAATATGTCGAAATGTCACACACATCCATGCCCGTGGGATTCCCACGGGTGACCCCGCTAGTCAATTAAGAATAGCTCCCCTTCAATACTTCCATTTCCCAGCCAAACTCTCTATCTGCAGTTAAAGCAATTCACAAGCGTGGGGTGCACGCCCTCTCATTTCGCTGCTATAGTGAATATGTGCTCCGTGCTCTGTTTGAACAGGAGGGGCGGGGTCGCCCGGGAGAGGCAAGCCCAGGGCGCGCCACGAAGGGCGGGGCTGTTCAGCCCCATGCCCAAATAAGGAAACAAGCCCGTGGCTCACCACGAGGGGCGTGCCGTCGGCGCCATGCCCAAATAAGGAGACAAGCCCGTGGGATTACCATACAAGGTCACGAAACAGAGCACGGGGGGGGGGGGGGGGGGGGCGGAGGGCGGTACCGAAACCGAGGGTGGCGTGTCAGTCCTGCGCTGGAGAGAAGTGAGAGGAAGGGAATACGAGCTGAGCTGCGTGGAGAGGTACACGACAAAGAAAGGGTCCAAGAGAAAGCAAAGGAACTTTTACGAACGAGTTGCAAAGAGATACGGCAGATGAGTCCAGCCCCGTTTCAACCAGCCGCGTGAAGCCCTGACGGGGCAGCGAGTGACCCTGCCGGCGTGTGCTGTAAAGCCGAATACCAGGAGCTGCCGGCGTGCGCTGTAAAGCGGATTACAAGGAGCTGCCGGCTCCCCGCTTCCCGCCCGGAGTGGACCTGCTCGCTGTGCCCTGTGATCCCACCTGCTCATCCTTTCCAGCCATTCCTGCCTGCAAGTTCCCCATTTGCGTACGTGAGTTTGTTTTGTTCGTGCTGTCCTGGGTAGTAACTAAGTCTGTATAAGCTAGTAATTTTCACTGTGTCACCTGCGTTTTCATGTCCGCTGTAAATACCCGTGACTGCTCTTTTTGCTTATGTGTGTGTAAATAATAATAAACCCCGTTACTCTTCTGTACGTCTTCTTCTTCTTCCTCTTTGCATTCGTCGTCTTAGTCTTTTCCCCATTGAATATCTGTGGCGCGATACGGCCAACGTTTGGGTGAATCGGGTTTAGTCGGGGAACAACTGTTCGGTCGCGGAGCCTCCGCTCGGCAAACATACCATCCTTAACCGCGTACCGTAACAATATATATATTAGGGTGGTGCTCAAAATAATTTTGTTTACAATATTTACTGGGACATGGCTTTATGTTGTTCCTTTTGTTCCAAAATGAAAAGACACCAAATATGAAAGCAATCTGATTTTATATAGGGGTGCCACATCAGCCTTCAAACTAAAGGTGTCTACAAAACTTTTCTATATATGGATCGAAAGCAAAACCAGAAGTTTGTTTCATGAAAATCCACCCTCCACTCACTTTCTTTGTATTCTAGCAAACACAAGTTACAATAGCTGCACAAATAGCACTATATTGCTATGAAAACTCAAATTCAATGATAACAATCCAAATGTTCAGTTCATAAAATGAAGAGACACCATATCACATAATATTAAAAAACCCAAATATAATGAGAAATGTAACTCCTATTTCTGGGCCTGTTTCACCACTTTTGCCTTCTTGGCATCGGGGTACATCTTCCTGTGAGCAGCAACAACTTGGAGCAGAGCTTGCTTTTGCTCTTCATCCTTTGTAAGGAGCTTATTGTAGTCTTGTATCAATGCAACACCCCTTTCTGCCCTGTCGTTCACCACGACTAAGCCACTGGCGGCTTTCTTTGCTTCCTGAAAGCTGGTTTCTTGCTCCCATGAACCAGGATCCTTATCCATCCAATCAGTTGGGGTCCCTAGGATGCTGAAGAAATGCTTGGTGTGTTTTGTTATGAGGCCAGCGATTGACAGGGCGGTTCCTCGTTTGATAGCTGGTCTCTTTGGAGAGGGGTTTTCACCGTCATTTTTCAATGCTTCAATCATATTGATCTTGCTTTCTTTGTCAATTCTGGTGTCAAAGAATG
This sequence comes from Myxine glutinosa, assembly GCF_964187855.1. Classification (NCBI taxonomy): domain Eukaryota; kingdom Metazoa; phylum Chordata; class Myxini; order Myxiniformes; family Myxinidae; genus Myxine; species Myxine glutinosa. The sequence continues at coordinate 180,743,829 of NC_136262.1, forward strand.
CAAATGCCACTAGTACTGGGCTCATGTACCACGTGTGGCGGCCAAGTGCCTTCAAGGCTGCCTGAGCCATCTTCTGATTGATTTGTTCAAACTTTTCCAACTTCTTGAAGAGGTTAATGTCATTCAGGGGAGCCTCAATAGCTTGTGGAGCCCGAAACCAAGCCTGTACATACACAAGGCAGACAAAAATGTTGAAGGCTCGGAGTTCTCTCGCCTCTCGAAGTGTCAAGTGGAACTCTGACCGAAACATGAACACCTGTAGTGAATATAGTGCTTTTGCCATCCATCTGGCTCTGTGCATTGCTCCTGGAGCCATGATCCGGATTCCACGAGGTGGGATTCCTCCCATGTAGATGACAGTCAGTTCTAGGAGTTCACGATAATCATCTCGTGGCTGCTGATCTTTCAAACACACAAGAGCAAATTCCAGAGCTTCATCCATCATGTCATTGTTCTGTGCAAACTCAGCTGCCGTATCAGGATCTGTGAATCCATTTTTGGGTTGGTGATGGGCAATGGACGGCCACTCCGCCTGAAACCACTTAAAAAGCTGGATGTCAGGGCCTGATGAAGGACCGAAAAGAGTGGTGAAAACATCTCCCAGAATGATTTCGTGCGCATGATGGCGGCAAGCCAAATGAATTAGTTCAGTCTGTAGCTTCTTTTCAATGAGGACAGCAGCCCCTCCACGAACACCTGAATTGCTGGCCGTTGTGTCAAAAGACAAAGCCTTCACCTTGCCCACAAGGTTCCAGCTCTTCAGTGTGTCCACTACAGCGGTTGCCATAGCTTCTCCTCCCCCGTCAGGTAACTTGGGAACATTCAACAGCTGCTCCATTCCATGGTACTGGTTGGACACAAGGATTGGAAGACGATCCACCTTCACATGCACAAAATCTCCAGTGACATCGGGAAGAAGCTTTCCATCCCAATGGACCACTAAAGGACCCTGCACATTATGATGAAATGCTTCTTTTATTTCGTCCATGGTTTTGCATCGATGCATCATGCGATTCCGCCGCACTGTCCATCGGTTCAGTGCCAGCTCTGCAGGATCCCATCCTACTGCTCTACAAATGGATGCCAAGTTGTGGACAGCCATTCGGTCACTTGTTTTCGTACGATCCAAAGAAGCTGCGACTTCAGGAGTGACAATGTTGATAGGCCTTCTTTTCTTGGGACGAGATATCCCACCATCAGATGATGAAGAACCAGCCTGTGCCGTGGTCTCAGAGTCAGAGTCTGAGTCTGTGACTTCCATAGCAGTAGCACCCTTCATGACCATTTCCTGTCTCTTATTTTCCTTCTCTGCCTTAGTCTTCTCCTTTTCTTCCCTTTCTTTCTTTCGCTTCGTTTTTGCTTCCAACACAGTGTCTACAGATCCCATTGAAGCCTTCCTCTCTGAGAATTGATCGTGAAGAAACTTCCTGTCCTCGGGATTGGTGATTATGGCCTCCGAATCTGCATGCCTAAGATCAAACGTCTTCTCCAAGGAGGCCTTGAAGGATGCTTCCTTTTTCTCTTGGGTCGCACCACCCCGCTTTGCACCTTTTTGGAGGCTCCTCCATTCTTCATATAGCCTCTCCAAACGATGGATGCAGTGCTGCTTCGTCGTTGTAGGTAGGTGAGCTTTTTCCCAGAACTTCACAACCTCTTCAATGGTGAGGGTTGCACTCTCCCGGGCAGTGCGATTCTCCTTCTTCAGGTGATGGAAAAACAGGACAAGAGATTGATGCACAGTCGGGAGCTTGGCACCTTTGATGGCATCTCCAGAAGTGGACCCAATGAGATACACATTATCCTGAGCCCGAGTTTTCAATGAAACACTGGTACTAGCACATGCCATATCTGCAAAATACGCAAGATTGTGGGTAAAATCCTGTTAATTCTTACTCCACAGGGTCACTCTCTACAAAAGAGCCACAGTCAATAAGTTAGGCCTACATATTACACACTAAAAAAGCGTACCCCTGACCCCGGGAACCTGTACAAAACATGCATGAAAATTGCCCAGATAGTGATCATAGGAAGTCTCAAAACTGTATGTATAATATATTGTATATAACTATATATATACTGAAACGCAAAAGAAACTTACCACCTTTGAAACCTTTAAATATCAACAATAACACTGCGTGTAGTAAATGTGTGAACTTATTTGTGGACAATAGTGTCCTCACTGTCAGACAAAACGGTCACGGATGGTCACTTGAACCTTCAATGGTCACTTCATAGCACAGCTGTTGAACAGCCGTTTTGACTGTCAGTGATTAGCCAAGGGGTACGGGATGATTTTAATGAGCTGCACGTGATGTCTTGATATTGGCTTTAAAAAGGCCAGTGCAAAATGGGCATTTTGACCGAAAGATTTGACCATTTTGACCAACTTCAAAAAGACCGAAAACGCAAAAGAAACTTCCCACTTGTTTGAAATGTAATACAATTGTAACAGTTCAAAATAAAACAAGCCAACAATTGCTAATTGAAACATTGGCATTTTATTGATGACATGTCAAGTTTTTGAACAAGATACACCATCTCATCAGTTTGTTCTACAGTACAGAACAGCACAGGGTGCAATATCAGTCCCCTTTCAATAGCGTGTGTGGCCACCATTGTTTTGGATACAGGCAGTGTATCATCGGCGTATACTGCCTACCAGTCTTTGGATGGATTGCTGCTGGATTCTGTCCCACTCAGTCCTCAATGTCTGAAGCAGCTCTGCCCGTGTCCTGGCCCTGCCAACTACGCGTCTCCCAAGCTCATCCCACAGGTGCTCTATGGGATTCAGGTCAGGGGAGAGCGCAGGCCACTGCATGGTGTTGATGTTCTCGCCTTGGAGAAATGCAGTGGTAAAGCGAGCAGCATGGGGACGAGCGTTGTCATGCTGAAAGGTTCTCAGTTCTGGGTGGTCTAGCAGGAATGGCAGCAGATGAGGTCGCAGGATGTTATCCACATACCGCTGGGCGTTACGATTCCCATCCACAACCACCAGTGGCGTCCTGTACCAGCCTGATATGGCGGCCCACACCATCACACTTGCGCCACCCCACCTGTTGGCTTGACGCACGCAACAATCCGCATATCGCTCGCCAGTTCTTCTCCAGACACGCTCACGCCCATCAGGACTGTCCACACAGAACCTTGACTCATCGCTGAAAGCGACCTCGTTCCACTGCGCCAAGGTCCACCGCTGATGCTGCTGGCACCATCTCTGTCGGTTGCGGCGATGGGCAGCCGTCATCATGGGGCCTCTGTATGGTCTTCTGGCAGTCAGACCAGTCATGCAGTCGTCTTCGTGCAGTATCATTGGAGATCCGTGGGTTTGCACGCCCCGGAGTTTCTGCCGCAGTGCGGGATGCTGGACGGAATCGATCCCGCAGGTGACTTCGGACCATCTGCCTGTCCTGCCTTGCAGTGGTGACTCTTGGCCTCCCTGATCGAGGTCTGTCATCTGTAGAGTTGTGGAGGGTGTCTCTGTCCACCAGGGCCGATATCGTCTGGTGTGAACAGCCAAGGCGACGTGCCACCTCACGGTAGCTCAGTCCGCCTTGCAGCATGCCCAGGGCACGCTGCCGTTGATCCCTTGACAATCGTGGCATGTTGATTGAAATGCCCATTTTGCACTGGCCTTTTTAAAGCCAATATCAAGACATCACGTGCAGCTCATTAAAATCATCCCGTACCCCTTGGCTAATCACTGACAGTCAAAACGGCTGTTCAACAGCTGTGCTATGAAGTGACCATTGAAGGTTCAAGTGACCATCCGTGACCGTTTTGTCTGACAGTGAGGACACTATTGTCCACAAATAAGTTCACACATTTACTACACGCAGTGTTATTGTTGATATTTAAAGGTTTCAAAGGTGGTAAGTTTCTTTTGCATTTCAGTATATAATGTATAATGTGTATTTATGTATATTTATTATTTAATGTATATTTTATGTATAAATTTAATGTATATTTAATTATAATGTATATATATTCTATAACTATATATTTATTTATTATATTTAAATTTTAATATATTATATTTATTTTTAATATATTATTTAATGTATTATATTTGTCTATATTTGTATAATTGTCTATCGTATAATTGTATATATAATGTATAATATAATATATATTATTATTATTTAATGTATATTTACTATATATTTATTTTTAATATTATATTTAATGTATATATATAATTATGTATTTATTTTGTGTATATACAGCCCAAAAAATGGGAATTCCTATTTTTGCATGGGGGAAAATTCATCACTGATGTGGCACCCCTAAATATTATTGGATTCCATTCACATTTGGTGTGGTATCCTTTGACACCAAAAGGAACAAAAATAGACCATGTCCCGGAGAAAATCTGCATTTTGATTTTTTGAAGCCCACCCGAATATATATATATATATACAGTATATATATATATATATATATACTAGCAGAGGTATCCGGCTTTGCACGGGAGTGGGAGGAGGAGGGGAGGGGGAAGAGGAGGGGAGGGGAACGGGGGGGAGGGGGGAGGGGGAAGCGGGGGAGGAGGAGGGGAGGGGGAAGAGGAGGGGAGGGGAATGGGGGGGAGGGGGAAGGGGGGGAGGGGGGAGGGGAAGGGGGGAGGGAAGGGTGCGGGGGTGCCCAGGGGAAGAAGGGCCCCTCCCCTCCCCCTCCCCCCCCTTTCCCCTCCCCCTTCCCCCTCCCCCTCCCCCTCTCCCCTTCCCCCTCCCCCCTCCCCCCCTCCCATCCCCTTCCCCCTCGTTCCCCTCCCCTTCTCTTCCCCCTCCCCTCCTCCTCCCCCTTCACACCAGGGGGGTTGACTCAGCCTGTCATCCCACCGAGGTCGGAAGTCGGAACTCATTGTCGTCAAATAAATGTAGCCTGTATGTTTCACTCTTTGTCACATGCCGTTGGTCCCATGTCAATCGGATGAAGTTGAAAAATTAACGTTACGAAGGTTCTCTGGGACGTACTGATTCCGAATAATGAAGTTGAAAAATTAACGTTCCGAAATACGCTAATTACGCTAACAGAAGCGCTGGAGGGAGCACTGCGCTCCCTCCCTTAGATTCCCTCCCTCTTCTGCTAGCGCTAATTACGCGTAACACACTAATTTTAAAACCCGAAGTTTTTTTAATTTTAAGGTGTGCTGTAGTCAGAAGCGCTAGAAGCGCTGCGCTCCCTCCCTTCGAATCCCTCTCTCTTCTGCTAGTGCTAATAATACGCTAATTTTAAAACCCGAAATTTTTTAAATGTTTATGTCTCCGTGACATTCCTGGGACCATCCCGAGTCGAACAGTACTTTCCGCTCGCAAATCCGTCCACGGGTTCTCGAGATCTTAGAGATCGTAGATCAGGATACAGACACAGAGGCCAACTCTACTTTATATATATAGATATATATATATATATACTGTATATATATATATATATATATATATATATATATACTGTATATATATATATATATATATATATATATATATATATATATATATATACATATATATATACATATATATATACTGTATATATATATATATATATATATATATATATATATATATATATATATATATATATATATATATATATATATATATATATATACATATATATATATATATATATATATATACATATATATATATATATATATATATATATATATATATATATATATATATATATATATATATATATCTACATATATATATATATATATATATATATATATATATATATATATATATATATCTACATATATATATATATATATATATATATATATATATATATATATATATACATATATATACATATATATATATACATATATATATATATATATATATATATATATATATATATACATATATATACATATATATATATATATATATATATATATATATACATATATATATATACATATATATATATATATATATATATATGTCAAGTAGTAGATTTGTTATTGCCTAAAGTTCAGTTATAGACGTTGGTTGCTAATGTGTTATGATTTATATGATGTTTAAAAATGCTAATTTCATAAAGTTAATAAAGGGTTTTTGCTTCGTTTTAGTTTTGGATGAGGAAAGGCTTAAAATGACGTCATGCTGGACAATTGTATACGTGTGCTTTTTTCGAGGCTGGTCGTAAAACCACGCCCACATGCGCGTGTTTTTGCGTAATGCTAGTAGAATGACATGAACCTATCGTTAACCATATATATTTTGTTTTAATCACAGCAACGCATGACTCTGTATAAACATGCTTTGAATTACTCATGTACACAAACCCATAAAATATATGGGTTTGTTTGGCTAAGCATACACTCTTCTCTTTGTGAGTTACATTTCTGTTTTCTCGGAGCCCAGAGAAACATTTGGTCCGAATGATAAGGAAGGGCTGACTCCCCCGAATAACAGGGCGGATGACGGTGGGGGCTTGGCCCACCGGGGAGGAACCTCTCCCAGTTTTGTTTGTTCTCTCGGAGATTTTCGGATAATCGTATTCGTATATAAGTGAATGAGAATCAATGCGTTTTCAGGAAGGCTTGACGTGGCATGAGACTGGCTCTTGCTATAGATGTCTTGGCCTCCTCCGGATCTGTATAAGTTGGTTTTTAATAAAGCTGCGCCATTCCAGGCTATTGTGGACTTCTTTTGCAAACGAAGAGCTGATTCTTCACAGATGGTACCAGGAGTGGGGTGTCAACAGACGCGGAGGACGGGAAACGGAGCCCGAGGGACAGGAGGAAGGCTGACCTGAGGCCGGCGCCGGCACGTTGATTTGATTAAAGGTGGGAGTTGTTTTATATCAGAGGGCTATTATTCCAAATTCGTACCTTCCTCCCTCGCGCGGGTTCAGTCTCCTTGTCTTCCGCGCTGTCTGCACTCGAACAGAAATTGTAAGTAAAGGCTCATTTAGGCCTCAGAATGACGTGGTTTTGTTAAAGCCAGGATAAACAAGTAAGGATAAACCAGGAAGGACTTAACAGTAAGCTTAAAGTTACAGTTAGCACCAGGAGGGGAAAATGAGGTCGGACAGCCATATAGGCTGAAGCCAGGTGGCCAAGATTTTTCCAGGAAGGAACAGCCCAGAGACAAGATGGGGTATGCCATTGCATGCCAGGGAACGAAGGGCTGTGGCTAAACTTAGATAGAAGGCCAAAGCAACAGAGGTCCAGATAGAAACAGGCCAGGACCTGGTGGACAAGAGAAAATAAATAAGCTCACAGGAAATGGGCCAGGTGGCCACAGGGTGAGAAGGACAGGAATGGTTTTTGAAATATTGAAATTTTAAGCATTGTAGCTATAGTTATTGAAGCTACAGGACAGAGGACAATTAAGTAAGCAGTTAAACAAGTAAAACAGCGAGTGATGCCGCTGGACCAGATACCAGACCAAGACCCCCCAACCCCCCAAGACCTGAGCTCAGTCCCGGGGCTCTAGGCAACACCCCCCACCCCCCCCCAAGACCTGAGCTCAGTCCCAGGGCTCTAGGCAACACCCCAACACCCCGCCCTGCCTTCCCTTTTTTCACCTCAACCCACCCCCCGTCCAACCAGTCCCAAAAATCCTTTTCCTTGAATGAGAGACGTAACATGAATGAGCAAAGATTGTTTGGGAGTGGCTGGAGAAAGGCATGATTTGAGTCGATCTGAGTTTCGCGCGAAGTCTGGGAGACTTCTATGAGTATATGAATGAGGAATGAATGTATATTGGGATGTTAATTGACGTGTGTATCTAGCCAATGTATTTGTCTGTATGACATATGCAAAGCAGAGGGTTTCGGTGTGAAGCTTTGTAAGTGATCTGCTCGACGTGCGGGAAATTCAGGCCGGGAATGTCCATTTTAGCGTCTATCCGAGAGAACAGGCGAGGTCCTGAACTGAGTCCGGATTTTCATCTGTTTGGGAGTTGTTTGGGAAGCGAATTGATATAAATCGGGTCAGGAAAGCACTCGGAGTGCCCTTGTCGACCTACTGTTGATATGAAGCGGGTTTCTTGGAGATGGTTGCAGGATGGGCTGTTTTTTTTCGCTAAATTCAGAATTCGAATCAATATGTGTGTTTTACTTGAATCGAAGAGTTCATTCAATGGCAGATATTGTGGATTGTATGTGTGGGATGTATCGCTGAGGCAGCTCACCTTTGGAATTGGTGTCATATAGTGCATTTTGGGTCAGAGAGGTCAAGCGTCGGAGATCCTGTTTTTTTGCGATGTTTACGAGCTAGGGATGAGTTCTGACAGCTCAATGTTCTGACAACTCACTACATGTCAGGTCGCAGATTTGTTATGACAGCTTTTCGCACTTTGTTATGACAGCCGACTGCATGTCCCAACGTAAGGTAAACCCCGCCGCGAACGCGAATAGAGCGGCGTGCAGGGAGTGTTGGGATTCGTGTGGAGGCACGAGGGTGCGCGCCAAGACGGGGGGCGGCGTGGCGTCGTCGCGTTGAGATGGTTGTGCCAGGTCGATCGGCGATCTCTGAATTTAAATCGGATTTTTGTCATGTGTGTTGTGAAATTAAACGTCTATCCGAGAATCCTGGCAATGTTCGTTTAACTAAAGTGTGGTACAAACCTGTGTTTCCGCCGTGCGGCTCCGTGGAAGTTTGGGTAGAGGGATATTGGGTGTTCAGACAGGAGCCGAGCGAGCCGCGAGTCACGGGTGTGCTGTATGAGATTTGCTCAGAGTGCTGGCGATAACTCGCCCACTCTCAGAGGAGGATGTGTGCCCAAATGCATTGTGGGTCATTTCGACTTTGCTGGATGTCGGACGTTCATGTCAGACGAGCCATGTCGGAATAGTGGCCGGCTGCGACATATATGCCAGGCAATGTCACAGGACGAATACGTTACTTATAAGATGGATTTTTATTTAAGATGGATTTATAAGATGGATAGATGGATGGATTTATTTAAGATGGCTAAAATAAACGATTTCAAGACAGAGTAATTAATTTCCGGAGCCAAGTTCCAACAGGAAGTCTTGTTCATACAGTAAGGTACAGTGCGGAGTGGCGGCTGGAAGATGCATCGAGGCATTTGTGTTGATCGATGCGGACACAGATTTAGTATGCTGGTAAGGTTAAGTTATTAAAATTGGAAATTCAATAATTTGAGCAGAAATGTCACGTTTCAACAGAACGCTGATCCGAGGAAGGAGGACGGTTGAGGTTTCAACTGTCGGTATGTGGTGTGGCTTGTGCCAAGGTGTGGGCGCGAGGAGGTGTGTTGATGAAGCGTTGTGCGAACGAGGAGGGATGTGCGAAAGGTGCACCAGGTAGAGAGGTGCTGCATTGTGAAGCACGCCTCGTACGGAAGTTCCTGGACGGATTGTGACGGTTGTTGGATTCGTAGGAGCTAGCATTTTGCGATGTAGAGCCTCAATAAGGGTCATTTGTCTGTCTGGATGTGGTTCTTGCAGGGAATGACGCCGGACTTGTATTATTTGCGGAAAAATAAAGCGCTGGTTACCCCAATTCGAAGTTTGACCTTTTAAAGTTTAGTTGACCTTTGTTCGAGATATGCAAGGGAAAGGTCAGAGGTAATTCACTAACCTTGGAAGAACGACAGGCGGAGTCAGTCTACAGGGTGTTGCTTTAACGACAGGATATATAGGACTTAAATCTGGAGAATATCGGGACATTATATTGTGGGTAAAACCAAAATCATGTACATAATTAGTGGACAGAGAATATCGAGTTTTTTGTTGTTGTGGAAGCGTCAGGTACAGTACGCTTGGAATTTAATTTAACCGGGCCGAGCGGTGGGGATTTGAGATGGATTTGAGTCACGTTAAATGGAGGACATTTGTGAGGATGAAGAGATGCAAGTAACGTGGATTAAATTGTGGTATCACGAGTTGGGTGCCAGAGATATTGTGGTTATTATAACTCACTGATTATAGGGGGCGCCGGGCGCACCGAGTACAGATCGGGTTGCATGATGGAGCACGCATGCATGGATTTTGGCTTTGCGAGGCTCCGGATAGAAATTGGCATTTCGATGCTGTGGATTATATTGTGCCTGCCCGGAAAGGTGATGTCCTGTGCTGGGGCTGGCGACATGCCTCTGTTATTTGTCTGTCTGTCGGTCTGATTGTAAGTCTTTGGTACTGGGAGGGCTAATTGAGTGCTCAGGCGTCATTGTTCCATGGAGGCAGGAGCTGTGAGTCACAAAATGTAAATGTAACACAGAGAGATGGACAGGACAACAATGGAGTTTATATGGACGGGTTTGGGGCAGTTTCAATCTGACGATTACAGAGTGCTTTGTTCCGTTCACGAAACATGTAAAATTCATGGAGTTGAAGTAGTTTGCAAGAAGGCAGCAGAGTCAGTACTGGGATGCAACTTCGTCCGGGGGTTTTGGTCCAGCCTGCAAGGAGTCCAGGGGCTTGTTTTAGGGCTGGGTCGCCAAAAATGGGATGCTGTGCCCATCTGGATGTAAAATTATCCATCAAGGACGGGGAATAATGTGCAGTGTGATTGGGTAAGAGGTAAAGGCCATAAAACACCAACCCCATGAGGAACGAAATAAATGGAGAGATGTTGGGATCACATGATGGTTGGGATTGAAGAACAACCTACTGGGATTTCAAACCTGTGTTTGGGTCTGGGGCAACTGGGTGATGGGCAACAGTGTATGAGTGAGTAATTATGATCTGTTTAAGTGTAAGAGGCGGTGGAGAAGAAAGGGGTGATGAAAAGTTATTTGTTTTAGTGTGAAGTAGGTTGGTTGCTTATTTGTCACAGTAAGATGAGAGTTGTGTTTTTAAGCTTGGTCTTTGAATGAATTGTTGCTTGGAATGTGTTGATTGGAAAAGTGATTTCTGATCGCTGATCCGATCTGGTTTTGAATTGTTGATTTAATTTTGAATTGATTGGAGGTAATAAGGATTTGTGTTGATTTCCTGATTTGAGTTGATCTGGAAACAAAGACAGATGGGATTAATGTGTATATCAGGAACATTTTGGAAAAGAAATATGGATATATGACATTACTAAAATATAACCAAGCAATTGAGAGTTCTTGGGTTAATGGGATATAAATAAATGCATCTACAAGTTGATGGTTTATAAAAAATTTAGTTCTGGATGATACTTAAACGATGAACAATGTTGGCAATATACAAAGAATGTGACTTGTTTTTTGGGGGGAAAACATGTGGTTTAAAATTGGTTGGCTAAGTTTTAAAGATGGAGATGTTTCGCAGAACTCTTATGATTATTTATATGAGTGGTGGACTATTCCATGGAGAAGCATGGTATGGTATAAAAATAAAGAGGGAGTATCCAGGAAAAAGATGTTCAAGTGAACTTTGTGCTGTGAAAAGAATGTCGAGTTAATGGAAGTGTTTTGTTCGATTAATTTTGTTCAATTTGTGTTCAAATGACCATCGATGTTGGGGGCAAAGTTATGGGTGAATTTGGTGAGTGGTTGTGGGCAAACGAAGATTAATTTAGATTTATCATAGTTAAGTTCGAGGAAGTTGATTTGAAGCCAGAATTTCATTTGGATGCCAGAAAGGAGAAAGGAGATGCTGAAAGCCAGAAAGGAGATGCTGTTGTCTACTCTGAATGACAGGTGGCGGTATCCAGGGCGCTGAGGAGTTTGTTCACGTTGTAAAGTTTGTTTATTTAGTTTGTTTATTGTAGAGAAGAGTGCTTTTGGGATTCCGGAGCCAGAGTGGATAATTTGAGAGTAGTAGGTGGTCCATGTGAAGCTTGGGAGTGAACTGATTTGGGTTTAATAGGCACAAGCTGGTCTAAACAGGGTGAGGAGGATGGCGTGATTGATGATGTCAAAGGAGGCGTTGAGGTGAGGAGGATGAAAATGTTGAGGTTGCCGGCATCAGAGGAGAGAAAAGGTCGCTGGTGATTTTGAGGAGAGCAGTTTCAGTACTGTGGCTGGAGCAGAATCCGGATTGGGATGTTTCATACAGGTTATTGGCAGAGTGGTGATGTTTGAGTTGAGTGGCCACAGCACGTTCCAAAACTTTTGACAGAAAGGGTAGGTTGGAGATGGGTCTGAAGTTATTTAGGGTGTCAGGGTTTAGTCCAGGGTTTTTCCAGAATGGGGGTGAAGTTTCACGAGTTTTTGGGGAAATCGGTATGTGAAGCTGGATTAAGTTGGAACTGCTTGATGAGCCATGGAGATGGATTGGGTTTCGTTGCTGGTTGTCTGGGAGTTCGGTTGTTGCATTGCCAAAGGTTTCTGTGTGGTGGACACACTGGTTGGCTGTTGTCTTGTGTGACGTGGGTGGAGATGTATGTGGCTGTGTGTGGCTGCCTGGAGGGGAAGACGGCTACAGTGGTTGATATTGGTTGTGGGTTGTCCGGGGTGCTTCGATTTGCATAGGGGGTGAAGATTGGGATATTACATTATTTTAAGTAAGTATTGGTATGAGTAATTACATAAGTAATTATGAGTTATTATGAGTATTAGTTATGAGTAAGTGATTATTTTAGTAAAGTTACATGTTTCGCTGTGTTGTGGATCTGCGGACAAGCTAGTTTGATGGGTACCCTGGGGTCTTCGGCGTGTCTATGTGTTTGGCTGTCTGTCACACCGGACTCTTGAATGGGTTTTCATGAGACGAATTTCAGACATAACAGTGAGAATCTATTTTGAGCGAATCACAGTGGGTGAGGAAAACATTGTGTGTGACCAGACACCAGAACTGACCAGAATTGAAATTGGAAGTAGACCAGGTTATTTCTATTATTTGTTTATTCGTGAAAATAAATAAATAATAGGGGGAGGTTAATGGAGGTTAATGGTGGTTTGTTTGTGTTAATGGAGGTTAATGGTGGTTTGTTTGTGTTAATTCTAGTTGAAACTCTCGCTGAAGTAATTTTCGTTTATTTTTATTTTTTGATTCGATTTGAGAGTTGAGATGATTGATTTTTTATTAATTTTATAATTTTATTTTTATTGATGTTGGAAACAGGTAATGGGATGCTGAGAGAAGGATTGAATTTAATTTGAGTTGGACTGGATTAAATGGGATTGAATTTAAAAATTGAATATTGGATAAAATTGGATCCACTTGAAAAAAGTGGATTAGGAAATTGGAGAAAAGGTGTTCTATGAAACTATGAATTGAATGAATTGAATCTATGAATTGGAGACCTGTAGACCAGGCGCTCCCAGGAGACTTGTGGACCAGGTGTTCCACCAGAGGAAAAAGACCAGGTGTTCGTGGAGCACTTCACCTGCAAGAACGCCTTGGAACCAAGGTGGAAGGGACCAGTCCAGGTGTTGCTGACTACACCAACGGCAGTCTTTTGCGAGGGCAAGACTTCGTGGATCCACGCCACGCACTGTAAGTTGGCCATACAAGCACCAGACACTACACCACAGCAACCACAGTAAGGATGGGCCTAATCATAGGTACAATACTATTGATAGCGACAGCAGCTAGGGGAAACTCCGATTCCAATAGATGCGAAAACGAAACCCGACACCTCACCGTAACATGGGGACAAAGAGTATCACTACCATGTTTCGAACAGAAAGCCCTGCACACAAATTGGGTGAACATAAATTGGCTAGCACTGTCGGCAGGGCCTGGACGCGTTGGCATGATACTACAAAAGCAACGAGAGTTCCGGGAAGACGGGCAAGCTAGCATTAAGACCTTGGCCCAACCAGGATACCAATGGGGAACCCCTGATTTTAAGCTACAAACACGCACACGCCTAGGGAAAGACATGACCATGCAGGTCCGGTGCAGCGTCTGGACCCCTGGCGCGGCCGGTGGCGAAAAGAACTACATACCATGCATCGAATACATACTCACGCCACAACCCCAGAATAAGGCCCCAAAGAAGGGTGAAAACACATATTGGAAAGTGGCCAGGGAAGTGGCAACAATTCAAAATAGGACACACTGCTGGTCGTGCATGCGCTTTCCCCAAGCAGGCACCACAGGAATACACATGATAGTGCTACCTCTGTCCCTCAATGACCTCTGCTCACAACCTATCGATTCCCCATGTTTAGTCACCACGCTGGAAAGAGAAGGGGTTGACAACGGCAAGAGTTGCAATCGACAATTTAATTATCGCCCGTCAATGATTGCCCATGTGGCCGAGAGGCCTGCCCCCGTCTGGGTCAAACCACAGAAAGGGAAGGTCTGCCTCCAGGGTTCCGGCCACTTGCGTATGGGAGAATCAGAATGCGCCTACACTCTCCCCGGGAAGCTGGGACAAGGGAGCTCGGGGATTACATTACGAATAGTACTGCAAGATAAACACAACCACAACATAACGGCTATAACATTCTCTAGGGGGGTTAGTAGGATTAATGGGGTGGTAAAGGGACTCCAGTGCTTATCCACCCACCTGGTCCCACCCCATGGGACAATGTTTATATGCGGCGACAAGGCTTACCCCTATTTACCAAATAATTGGGGGGGCACATGTTATCTGGGTTCAGTCCTTCCTGACGTTGAGATACTGGATGAGCTAGACCCAAAGTCCTTGGACAGGCGTTATAAGAGGTCAGTCATGAACGAAGATGGAACCACTAAACTACACGGGAGCCTAGGGGAAAAGGTGTTTGGTTTCTTCTTCCCAGGAGCGGGCACAGTCATGGATAGTTTCCGGATAGATAAATTGGCTTTGGCCCTAGAAAAGGTGGCAAACGACACCGCTACGGCTCATGACATACTATTGGACACGGTAATTCACATGCGTACAATGGTGATGCAGAAGTGAGACTAAGGGAAACTAGCCACGCCCTGACGATCGATCGGATCGCGCGCGAAAATTCTTATACATTTAGCTGGCTCACTGACTGGTTCCAGGGATGGACGGGCACCATAGTGAAGTGGTTATTGACCGCACTGGCTGTGATAATCGGGGTAGTAATTTGGGGGGCACTAATGAAATCTCTAGTCCTCCTCTGTATGAGAAAGTATTTTACAGGATGGAAAGTGAAGAAGCCGCCGACAACAACTATGGCTCTGACCACAGAGGCCGTCGACCTGAACGGGTCCTTCAACAAGGCAGTTGCGACCGGCGCTCCAGAAAATTGCATTGAATTTTGTGGCAACTGTGATACTTGTGTGGATCCCATGTGGGAACTGGCTGCTGCCTGTAACGGTGTATGTGATGACTGTGATACTTGTGCTATAAACCCCTTGCGTGTACTGGCTAACGCTGCTTATGTATTACAAGCTGACAGCTGCACGCCCCCTTTAAACCCAACTATGGATCTGATTGCGACGCTGGGTCTGGCGGTCGAGGGACCCGACGTGGATATCCTAGACCCGCAAGCCGACCAGGCGCCCAAGGGAGACTTTGACATAAAAGGAAGTTCCTCTCTTTGCTTCATATGTATTAAGTTCAAATGCTTCAAGTGAATCGGATTTTTACGCTCTGTACCCTGACCAGGAAATTGAGACACAAGATACTGACAATATTATGTATTCCCCAGAACAGCAGCACGTGAGGGACCTCATGGGCATGATCGTTGATTAACTTCGAAGATCTGCAAGGACTGAGTCTGCAAAGGGTGGGGGGAGCAAGTTCCGCAGGGGAGGTGACGGGCCCTCTGGCGGAGCAGAACCTCATCTGGACCAGACGCCTTCGTTGTGGATCCGAAACGTTAATGGACTTTCATGTTCTGAGCCCTCAGGCTCCGAGCACGCACCACACGACACGTTCGCCAAATGCACGGGCGAGGCGCTTTGGGCGCACGATATGCCCTTGGGAGATACCCGCATTACACAATTATTTTTTCAATACCCGCATTACACAATTATTTTTCAATAAAGCCCAATGTGGCACGTTGTCTCTTAAGATACTTTGTCTCGACGAGACATGAGGAAGGAATGTCAAGTAGTAGATTTGTTATTGCCTAAAGTTCAGTTATAGACGTTGGTTGCTAATGTGTTATGATTTATATGATGTTTAAAAATGCTAATTTCATAAAGTTAATAAAGGGTTTTTGCTTCGTTTTAGTTTTGGATGAGGAAAGGCTTAAAATGAGGTCATGCTGGACAATTGTATACGTGTGCTTTTTTCGAGGCTGGTCGTAAAACCACGCCCACATGCGCGTGTTTTTGCGTAATGCTAGTAGAATGACATGAACCTATCGTTAACCATATATATTTTGTTTTAATCACAGCAACGCATGACTCTGTATAAACATGCTTTGAATTACTCATGTACACAAACCCATAAAATATATGGGTTTGTTTGGCTAAGCATACACTCTTCTCTTTGTGAGTTACATTTCTGTTTTCTCGGAGCCCAGAGAAACATTTGGTCCGAATGATAAGGAAGGGCTGACTCCCCCGAATAACAGGGCGGATGACGGTGGGGGCTTGGCCCACCGGGGAGGAACCTCTCCCAGTTTTGTTTGTTCTCTCGGAGATTTTCGGATAATCGTATTCGTATATAAGTGAATGAGAATCAATGCGTTTTCAGGAAGGCTTGACGTGGCATGAGACTGGCTCTTGCTATAGATGTCTTGGCCTCCTCCGGATCTGTATAAGTTGGTTTTTAATAAAGCTGCGCCATTCCAGGCTATTGTGGACTTCTTTTGCAAACGAAGAGCTGATTCTTCACATATATATATATATATATACATATATATATATATATATATACATACATATACATATATATATATATATATATATATATACATATATATATATATGTATATATATATATATATATATATATATATATATATATATATATATATATATATATAATCGGGAGATTAAATCTGACGCGGACGTAGCTTCAGGACGAAAATTGTTGAAAATGTACCTTCTTGTCGAAAATTAAAGATCGACGTCCTGAAGCTACGTCCGCGTCTGATTTAATCTCCCGATTATTTATTTAATGCAAATGAGACGCCCTGCTCGTACTGTGGATTTTCTACTATTTCTCTCATATATATATATATATATATATATATATATATATATATATATATATACACACATACACACACATACACTCATATATAGTAACTTTTTACGAGCTAGTCAAACTCACTCTCGCTGAGGTAGACTAAGAAGAAGGCCTATTTGGCCGTAGGCTTGTCGAAAATAAAAGATCATCCCATATATACACACACACACACACACACACACACACACACACACACACACACACACACACACACACACACACACACACACACACTGAGATGGTTGAGACCTGGGAGGGCTCCGTTCCACCTTATGAAACCCGCATATATGGAGATGCCAGCCAACGACAACAACAACAACAACAACAACAACAACAACAAGAACAACACACACACACACACACACACACACACACACACACACACACACACACACACACACACACACCTCTCTCCAAGAGAACATGCATATCATACACATATGAAACCTCCCAAACACACATGATGACAAACGTACTTCTCCCCAAGAACCAAAATAAAAACCATAAACCATCTCGCAGTACTTCGGACACCAAATGTAGCTGCGGAATGATAAACTGGCCCCAATCAGAAATCAACAAGTTAGACATCAAAACAAGAAAACTTACCATGCACAAAATGTTTTACAAAAACCAGTGCATCCCGGGAATGTACCTGCCGAGACTCGAGGGAGGGAGCGGCCTGATGGAACTCAACCAGGTGCACAGAAGAACGAGCGTAGGACTAGCTGAGTATGTGAAATTCTCAACAGACTATCGGATGCAATTTGTAAACAAACATGAACACAACAAACTTGAAAAGGTATCCTTAACTCAACTTGCAAATAATTTCCAAAAACAGGTGCGAATAGAAGATGCCGCACAGGAAAATGAAACAGCAACACATACAGCACCAACTAGAATGGCACTCGGGAGAGCGCACACCTCCACCAGGCTGAACAGTTTATGTTTTGTATCCCACTGATTGGCCGGATCTGGATTCGGACCTGAACCAAAATCTAATCGGCTTGTTCTTGTCACCAAAGCAATCTTCCACCAAGTCAAGTTTAGTCATAACTCGCCCATAACCTTTTTTAAAACATCATGTTATATATAACTTTTCGCCCGATCTCTCAATGGCGAAGAATCACTTTAAAATTAAATAATTCTCCTATCCAAATTAATATTCAGATCTTCACCAATTTTGAGTTGATTCGTCCTTGTCACGCACACAACCTGTCCATCAAGTTTCGTCCAAATCCGTCCATAACTTTTTGAGAGATCGTGCTATATATCGGGTTTAGCCCGATCACTCAATGGTGAAGAATCACTTACTAGTAACCGGATCCGGATCCAGATCTTCACCAAAATCGAATCACTTCTTCCTTGTCACACACGCAACCTCGCCACCAAGTTTCATCCGAATCCATCCATAACTTTTTGAGATATCCTGCTACGTATCGTTTATGGCCCTATCTCCCAATGGTGAAGAATCACTTTTAAAATTCTACTAGGTGGATGCGGATCCGCATCTTCACCAAAATCTAATCATTTCGTCCATGTCATATGCGCTACATCTCTGCCAAATTTCGTCGGAATCCGTCTACAAATTTTTGAGATATCTTGTTCACAGACAGACAGACAGGGGTGAAAATATAACCTACATCCACCTTTGGTGGCGGAGGTGGCAATTGCAAAAAAGACAAAATAAAATGTCAAAAAAATACACCCAGAACTGGGAGAATGAGAAAAGAGCAGGAAATACAAAAAATAATTGGACAGAGTGGGGATAGACAAAGAAGTATCATTGGAATGGCTAATAAGAGGTCAGCTCAACTGGGATGGCAAATGAATCATAATAAATGCCCAAGATCAAGGACACTACACCAGTGGATTTAAAAAGATGGTGGGACTGAGCCAGATGGACAAGTATAGATTGTGCAAGACAGAAACAGAAAGTACTAGAACGCCACTCAGTAGCGCGCATACTCCCGCCATGGGTGGCTGCTGCTGAGCCCTATCTTCCAATGGTAAAAAATCCTTCAAAAAATTCCTGGATCCGGAATAATATCCTGAGCTTCACCAAAAACTAATCAATTCTTCCTTATCCCAAGGGCAATCATCCCACCAACTTTCATCCAAATCCATTCAGAACTTTTCCAGATATCTTGTTCACACACACACGAACACACACACACACACACACACACACACACACACACACACACACACACACGAGTGAATGCATTACTCCCTGGCGGGAGTAACTAGTCACCTGCTCTGGGGATGCAAAAAACTATTATCAGAACAACTATTATCAGAACACAACGACACAACAAAGTATGCAAAGTGATTCATTGGCATATCTGCAAAAAATTTAACATCTCAGTACCAGAAAACTCATGGAAACACGAACCAAGAGAAATCATTGAAAATGAGGACATCATGCTCATGTACGACCTGATGATTCCATCGAGAGTGAACATAGAAAACAAAGCATTGCGTCCGGACATTGTACTCAGGAACAAAAAGGAAAAGATAGCATTGATGATTGAGATATCAGTACCCAGCGATTTTGGCATAAATAGAAATCAAGAAAATGACCAAATATCAGGAGCTCAAAAATGAGGTCAAGAGATCTTGGAAGCTGAAGAGCATCGAAATTGTACCAGTGATAATTGGAGCACCAGGAATGATGAAGAAGAACCTCACTGTGATTTTAAAAACCATCCCCGGGAATATTACCACAAATGAACTACAAGTGCAGGAAATCCGGGGTTCGGTGACGATCCTGAAAAGAACTCTTGGAACCGTGATCCCTTACCGATGCGGAGGTGGATACTTTCGATGCTGGGAGGACTCCGTTCCACCTATTGAAACCCGCAAATGGAGATAACAACCAACGACACACACACACACACACACACACACACACACACACACACACACACACACACACACACACACACACACACACACACACACACACACACACACACACACACACACACAAACTCCTGGCTGATGTGGTAGGTGGCCATTGTTGCTCACAGTTCGTGCAGCTTCACCTGATGTGAGATGTGATCTGTGCCTCGCTGTTCAATAGAACTACGGGATTTAGCACATAATTTAACCTACTAATTTGCATGGTTATAATTTAACCTACTAGGTCGTCCTGACAAGAGGATAATAAGGGCAAACCATGGTCGACAGCTCCACTGTCCTTTACTTGTGAATTTTAAAAGAGAACTGAGCGTGGCCCGTGGAAGCCATCCTGGGTTGAAGGCAAAGTGGTGAGCATGTGCACATGGTGGTTAATGTCTTTTTGTATACACTGTATATACATTTCTATTTTCACCCCACATCATCTTAAGTGCTTATATGGATTAGATAAGTGAGAAATGTTCTTTTTTAACCTTTTATATTCAGTCTGACATGGATTAATGAGTTTTTAAGACACGTGCTATTTTGTGCATGCAATCCAGACCGCCCCAGAGCCATCTACAAAGCCGGGTTTCCTTACGCCAGACCTCTGTGACCTATTTGTGCCCTTCGCAGATTGAAGTCCGGTGCTGGACCGTGAGCTCTAAGCCCCCAGCTGCTCTGTTTTGGCAGCCATTGTATATTACCTTTAGTGGTGCTGGTTCTATTTTGTAGTAAATTTAGGTTGTAAATGCTACCTTCCAACTCAGTGTCCTATATATACGAGGATAGGACATTGGATGACGATAGAAATCTGAAGGGAGGGAGAGTAGTGGGTGAGAAGCGGGCAGGGAAGAAAAGGTTAATCGGTCAAACCAAACGGCTCTTGAATCCTCTTCCTTACTGCATCTCTCTTAAGCGATGTCTTCCTCCATTATATGACCACCCTGAAACCTGAACACCTCGTTATTTAGAATTCACTTGATGTTGAAAGCTCCATATACATATTCAAATACATACACATTATATATATATATATATATATATATATATATATATATATATATATATATATATATATATATATATATATATATTGTAACGATTTTGAGAAGTGTGTAACGAATTTGAGAAGTGTAACGGTTTTTGAGAAGTGTAACAATTTTGGAGGAAGTGTAACGAATGTGAAAACGTTACAATGTGAACGTTACAAAAGGTACGGTAACACCCTGGTAATGTAAATAATGGTCGTAGCCGGCCTCCTAGTTAATTCCATGAAACTTACACGCAGGTCACGATATATCTTTTAAATAGTGTATTTCCTTATTCCATGTAGGCTAAATATGTGTTTCCCACTAGATTGACTTTGCATTGTATCAAACAAAATAAGCGTAGGCCCTTCCAATTTCCCCAAAACCTCCCTTCCAATTGCCTTCCGCATTTTGGGCGGTTTTCTTCAAACCACCATTGGCCACGAGGTAGGGTTGGGGAAGAAAGGCGTGTCTCCACCTCGTCATAAGAGGGAAGGAGTGAACCAGCTCTAACAGCCAATCAACACCGCGGTGAGCGACCCGGTAGGCGTGCCCTGGGAGCCGGCGGCTTGATTTCGCCCGAGGTGATAAAAGCGACTGTAAGGGACTGCTTTACCAGATGAGCTGCGAGATGACTTGGAGAGGCCTTGGGAGATGAGCAAAGAGACTGCACCAAGAGGCGGTGAGATGCGAAATGCTCCAAGCCAAAGAGGAGAGGTACTCGGCAAGGAAACCAGCTTTGGAGAGACGCGCTGAAAGGAGGGAGACGGCTCCACCTCAAGAAGAGGAGCAGGTGTGCCGAACCAGCGCGTGACGTCTACCGCAGTGGATACACGACGGAGGGTTTCCCACCAAAACCGCGAGGAATTGTGAGCTGTGGCCTCCCGACCTTGCCTCCCTCTCAAGCAGTCCATCTCAAGCCCTACCTGCCTGCAATATCCCCTGTGTAAGTGTGAACGTCCTGTCCTACTCGTTTGTCTTGGGGCTAAGTAAAAATGAATAGTGTAAGTTAACGATTCGCTGTGTTACTGCTTCTTCCATCCATTGCTTGTGTGTGTATAATAAAATCTGTTCTTCCTCCGTATTCTTCTTCTTCTTCTTTTTCATTCTCTTTCGGTCGCTTTAGAGATTTCCCGATTGAATATCTGTGGGGCGATCTGGTCAACGTCGGGTGGAATCGGGTTTTAATCGGGGAGTAACTGTTCGGACGCGGTTAAATACACCACCGCTCGGTCAATATAACATCTAAAAGCCGCGTCTGTAACATTTGGTGTCGAGGAGTTGGATTCGGACCTGGGACTAAATTTGTTAGGCCCAAATTTTGGAACACCAATTGTACCGTTAGGGTAACAATTGGTGTTGGAAAGTAGAATTCGATCCGGAGCGCGTTTCACGCGCTCGAAATTATAACGGCGAAATTTGATTTTGTTTTATAAAGCAAAACCCGAATTTTGAGATCGCGCCATGGACAATCAAGGCGATCGGATGTCGGTGGGAGAGATAGACAGGGTGGAATCGACCCAGGACCTCGGGGAAATGTATGTGGAGGATAGGGAGGAGGAGAAAAATAGCAATGTGGTTGCGGAAGTATCAGACGCGCAAAGTGGCGTCCTCACGCACGTGGGTGAAGCGGCACCAAATTTTGCCGCGACCGTGGCAGCGCCCCTGGTGGATTCGAACCTTTTTATGTTGCAAATGAGGGCCCTTATGGAACGAATGGGAGACCAAATTGTGGAAATGAGGGCTGATAGTGAGCGGTTGGGAAACCAAATGGGGGTAATGGGGAACCGGATGGATGCTCAGGGTGAGCGATTGGGAAACCAAATGGGGGTAATGGGGAACCGGATGGATGCTCAGAGTGAGCAATTGGGAGTAATGAGGGAGGAAGCGAGGGGTACCGGTGAGGGTTTAGACAATAATTTTGAGGAGTTAGACAAGAAATTTGGGAAGTTCGACAATAATTTTGAGGGGTTAGACAACGGGATAAAAGAGGTAAAGAATGGGTTAACGGGGGTGGAAAACAGAATGGCTGCCCAGGAGAATCAGTTAGAGGGGGTGAAAAATGGGTTAATGGGGTTAGAAAATAGGATGGAGGACAAATTGCGGGAAATAGGGGAACAATCTGCCAGGGAAATCAAACAAATGGGAGAGCAAATAGAGGAGGTGAAAATCGGGGTAGAAACCAAACTGGATGCTCAGAGGGATGAATTGGGACAGATGAGGGTGGCATCTACAAAAGAGATGGAGGAAATACGACGAGGGGTAAGTGAGGAGGTTTCGGGGCTACGCGAGGAGGTAAAGCGAGGGGAGAAGCGTATGGAGAAAGAGGTGAGAAATAATACGGCTAAGTTACAAGGGGGAATAGAAGATCTGACGGAGGAGGTGGAACAGCTGACAGAGGGACAAACGAAATTAGTGGAGCAGGTTCAAAGGAACACTGCAGTACTCGGAGGGTTAAAGGCGACACAAAAAGAAATTAAAAACGAATTAATAGCGACACAGAGGCAATGTCAGATGGTACGGGAGGAACTGACAATGAGGGTGGACGAGGTGACAGAGATAATGGAGACAAAGGACCGGCAGGTGAGGATGCACATAGAGACGGTCACGGTAGCCCTAGAGGACGAACTTGAGGAGACGCACCGAGAAATAAAAGAGGTTAAACAAAAACTAGAGGAAGTGGAAGAAGAGGTGAGTGAAATTAAGAAGGGACGGACAGAAACTAAGAGAGAAATCCAGGAGGAGGTAATGGAATATGTACAAGGTCTGTGTTCAAATCATGATGAGGTGCTCACTAACCAAATAAAAAGTTTGCAGGTGGCAGAGGAGGTGCGACGACGAAGTACGGAGGTGAGTGGCAATGTATATGATGTGAGGAAAGCTTCAGTCGGCTTGGGGGTTGCTTTGGATCCGGGTGTTCGTGAAAGGCCGTTGGTGAAGTGTGTGACAGGTCAGGTGTGCGAAAAAAGAGGTGTGCGAGAATGTCCGACCATGGGGTGTGTGAGGAAAAAGTGCACGCCAAGGAGTGAGTGTGCTGTCAAGAGTGAGTTGGTCGAAGCGCGTGTGCGAGGGGGTACATGGAAGCGCGGTGTGGTAAGTGTTACGGAGGAAGTAACGAGAGAGTGTACACCTGTGGTGAGTGTTACAGAGGATGTAACGAGAAAGTGTACGTCTGTGGTGAGTGTTACAGAGGGTGTAACGGGAGAGTGTGCGCGAGAAAGGTGTGTAACGGACGGGTGCATGAGGAAAGAGTGTGCTGTCGAGAGTAAGGGTGAGTGCGCGGTCAAGAATGGAGGTGAGAGTAGTGAGAGTGAAACGGAGCGTGAGTTGGTTATGACAGGTGAGCGAGGATGTACACCTGGAATGGAAGGATGCACACCTGGAATGGTAGAGCGTGTGTGGGAAGGCACATTTGAGTTGGTAGTGAGGCACGTGGTTGGGTGTGCGAATGAGAGCACACCTGTGATTGTCACAGAGGAAGTGACCGAGGAGGGGGCGCGCAGAGGTGTGTTGGTGAGGTGTGCGACCAACGAATGTGTGCCAAAGTGTTCGGTGGTCAGGTGTGTGACCAAGTCGGCGAGCGGAATGAGTGTACCGAGGTGTGTAAGGAAAGGTACGAGGAGAATGGGAACAGCTGCATGTATGAGCAAGAAAGGGGTAGCGTATGCTTGTAAGAATCCAGGTGAAGCGTCGACGGTAACCAGGCTAGAGGTTAGAACGACTTATAGCCGAATCAGGCCCTCGGTGCGCGTCGGGCAGCTTCGCGTGCCGCGAGGACCAGCGGGGATCCGAACCACGGCGGTTTCGAAAGAACCGCCGTACGCGATCCACGCTGTGCCTCGCTTGGAGCGGCCGGGCTCCACTAGGCGGAGTGGGCAGCTGGATAGGAAGGGTCGTTATGGCGACCACGTTTTGTTGAGACGTGCCGGCAGGTCGAGATCGGGACATTGGATGGCTCCACGCCGAGGTGGTGCGTGGGATCTCGGCCCGGGTAAGCCCCCGCCCCTGCCCCGAATGCGGGACGCATCCAGCCGCCGGCACAAAAGAATCCGCGTTCATTGCTCGGCTGTACGAAGCCGGGCTGTAGACGTGAATTGGCGCACCGAGAGGATGTAATAAGTATACGGGTGATGGTGATAGTGATAGTGATTTAAAACGAAATTTATAATAGTGGGTAGAATTGGCAGTAAATGGAAAATTTTTGAATTGGTTGGAATCTGGACGAGCAAAATTGATAGAGAGACCCCCGATGTGGTGGGATGGCAAATCCACCATCCCTCACAGGTGGGGGCAAATGCGCAATAGTTTATGGGGTGGCTATGACAACCGAGCCAGGGAGGGCTTGGATAATTGTAGGGATCTAGCGAAGATGACATTAGGTAACGTTAAGTTTAGTTAGTGACTGATACCTGTAGTGGGGACGCAGGTAGATTAGTGTGGATTATAATGACGTGGGAGCGCAATAGTTTAAAGGGACGACTGGGAAGCGCAAGTTTCAGAGGGGAGTAGTTAGCTGAGATGATGCCGTGTGTGTGAGGATTGAACAGGTGAGAATGGAACAGGTGTGATTGCACAGGTGTGCAACTGAACAGGTGTGTGGAGCAGTGTATGAGGGAGTAGTGGTGATTGCGTGTTGTGTTGACCAAATGGTCCAGGAAGAAAGGAGGGTGCAGGTGGCACCAGGTGTGAGGGCACAGGTGTGCAACAACAGGTGTATGTGGCTGTGTGGAATAAATGGTAGTGTGGAATATCTGGAGTATTGGAATGGATGGTCGTGGAGTGAGAATGGTGGAAATTGTGGAGTGGAGTGGATGGTGCGAAGGTGTGAATGGGGGAAGATTGGACCCCCATCACGGATACCCGGGGCGGGTAGTGTAAGTGTTAGGTAGAGGGTACAGGTAAATTGTGGTTGGATATTGGCATCTGTGGTGCGGGTGGCAGAATGGTACGTGGATGGGTGCATTAGTGTTGTGGAAATGGCTGGGCGTGTAGCCTGTTAGTGTGTGTAGTTGGTTTGGGCACTCCACCACTGTAAGGATGTCGGCCAGGTGAGGCCGCAGGTGGGCTCTGGGAGCCGGTAGTAGTTGTTGTGGATGGGGCCCGAGGATCCGGAGGACGGACCCGGGTAGCCCAGTGCCAGAGGGCACCATGGGGTGACAGAGCCAGGAGAGGGGCTGTCCCCAGTTAGTTAGGTTAGGGTGAGGAGCTAGGTAAGCTCGGGTGGCAACTACAGTGGTGGAGGTGTGCAGGTGGGTAGACCTGTTGGGAGAGGTACACGTCGCAGCCCAGAAATTGTGCTAGAGCACCGGGAGATGAATCGGGGGAGTGAGACCCCAAATGGAGAAGCACCACAGTTTGGGCAATGGGAATTGGTTATTAGAACCCATAGTGTAAGTTGGCCAATGGATTGGCAGGGAGAGACCCCGGGTAGTGTAAAGTGTGTTAAAGTCATTTAGAGGATAGTTAGGATGAAGGATCTCCTCGCACCATCTGCATCCACTCACCTGAGGTGACAGGTACTCCACACCATGCCATGTTTTGATTATTTTTTATGATGCAAATGTTTGGATTGTGAGACGCATCATGACGTGGGTGTGACATTGTGCGTGATTCCCTCTCTCCCTCCTTATGAGGATTGATGATGAATTGGTGATGGCAAATTTTGAAGTAGAGGGATTGTGGAGACGAATTTGGTATAGGGGAAATATGGGGAAGACGTGACAGTAGTGACGAATTTGTAAATGGGTAGATTTTTGTACATATGGGGTAAGGGTAGGGTAGGTGACAGGGGGGTGACGTACGGTAGGGACGAGCTTT
>NC_136262.1:180775522-180827774 GCF_964187855.1 Myxine glutinosa
ATAGAGAACTTATGGGCAGAATATGTATATACAGACTTGGCATTTAATATGGAATATTTTTTTTGTGGGGGTGAACTTACTTTTCAAGATGACTTAGATCCAAAAGTTCATTGGAATTATGTTGAAATTATTCTAGATTTTGTTAATGTGACCTTTAAAAGAAACAAAAACCACATTTGACATTTCGAAGCAAATAAATAGATCCTTGAAAGTGATGTAAACTGATATCGAACTCAATTCATGGACAGTACTGTGTTAAACTTATGTGCGTTTTCCAGAAGTATCTCTTTATTTTGCACATTAGCCAAAAATCTTTTTTAACAAAAACAAAAGTTAAATTACGACTGGGATTACGGACAGCAAAATTACAGTTCAGTACTTCGTGTAACCCCACGAGCATTCAGGAGAGCACGTACACGTTGAGGCATGCTGTTCACGAGATTTGCCAAGGTTTGGACAGGAATCGCTTGCCATGCAGTGATAATAGCCTGCTGCAATTCACGCACAGAGGTCGGCTGCTGGTCCAAGTGGTCGATTTGACGCGATAATTCTGCCCACAAGTTCTCTATCGGATTCATATCCGGGGACATGGCAGACCACTCCATATGCTCTACACCACGGTCAGCAAGAAAGTGTTGGATCATGCGAGCACAATGAGGCCGTGCATTGTCATCTTGGAAGCCAAAGTTTCCTTGAAAGGCTGCACGAGCAAATGGAAGCAATGTTTCTTCTAGTATGGGCCTGTACTTGAACTGGTTCAGGTTTCCATTCAGAACAACCATGTCAGTTTTTCCCCCTGCATGAAAAGCAGCCCAAACGGTCACCCCACCACCTCCAGCTTGGACTCTTGGCACTATACAATCTTTGTTGTAGGCTTCATGCACTTGTCTGCGCACTCGGACGCGGCCATCTTGACGATAGACCAGAAATCTAGACTCGTCACTGAAGATCACGTGATTCCAGTGTCCTGGCTGCCATTGACGGTGCTCTCTGGCCCACTGCAATCGGTGCTGGCGGTGTTGTCTGGTCAGGCGTGGCTTTCTCAGGGGATGCCTGGCACAATAGCCTGCTTGAACCAATCGTTGGTTGACTAGCCTTCTGGATACAGGCACATTTGTCAGTTGCTGCCACTCAGCCCTAAGCCGATTAGCTGACTTGGTACGGCCATTGCGGACTAACCGGTGCAGCTGGCGATCATCCCTCCTTGTGGTTCTGCGGGGACATCCTGGCCTCGGTATTGGAGTAGGGACACCCCTCTGAGCATTTCGTTTCAGGATCTTTGACACCTGACCTTGAGTGATGCCATACTGCCGAGCAATAGCACGCTGTTTCATGCCGTAATTTCGTAAAGCCACCACTCCATGACAAACAGCATTGTCGAGTTGACGGACTATCTCCAGAGGAAGCGGCAATAACTTATGGAGACGTGCAGCAGTTGTTTTCCACGAATACGGACCGCAACAACCCTTGTATACCCGACTGTGAAGCCAATCATCAAATGCACCTGTCCGTACATTTTGCCACGCCACCCGTTGATATAATCCTGTTGTTGACTTCTTGCTGGGACAGACAATCAGTGACATGGTTCTTTTAACAAATAAATCACCAAAGTGTAAAAGAAACTCACCAGATTGATATACAGAGTTAAGAAAGTAAACCCAAGTCAAGAAAAAAAAAAAAATCCATATTAAATGCCAAGTCTGTATATATATTTATATATATATTGTTGTGGATATGAGGATTGTGTTTTTTTATTGTTTTATTGTGGACCCTCCTTCCTCCAGTTGTTGTGTATAAAGGTCAAAGGGCGTCCCGTAGTTAGGTCATATACAATCACGTTTAGCCAATCATAGATTCCCTGCTTGTTGGTAGTTATTTCCTTATTCTGTGTATTAGGCTAAGGCTTTGTCTTCCATTAATTGACACTCCATTGCACCGAATTCAAATAGATAGATCCCCCTTTCATTCCCAAAGCCCCATTCCCAAAGCCTCTATTGCCAACTGCATTCGCCGCCATTGCCCATGTGCTCCAACTCGGAGAAGAAAGGCGTGTCTCCACCTCGTAATAGAGGGGAGGAGTGAGCCAGCCCCGAACAACCAACCAAGCACGAGGGGTTTGTCTTGAGAGGGCGGAGGAAGAGCGATCGGGGAGGTTCGAAGAGGTTCAAGGGTGGGGCTATATATAACCCACGGGAGGCGCCCCCACCTCAGATGAGTCCTGAGAAAGCACACGACGTCCCCACGGAAGCACGGAGAGTGAACCATTGAGTTCTAAGAGTTGCGCCAGGGACGGCAGATGAGTAAGGGATCACCACGTTGAGTCCCCAGAGAGTCCACCACCACCGGCTTGGAGTCCACCACCACCAGCTTGGAGACCACGCAGTTTCGACCCGCTGCGACGCGGAAGCCAGATTGCGGTGGCATCGGAGGCCGTCGAGGTCCAGCCCGACGTCCCGTGCGGGATCAAGCCTGAACCATCTGCCCTAGCTGAACCTCCCCATTCCTCCTTCCAGTCATTCCTACCTGCAAATTCCCCATTCGTGTGAGTCCGTCTTTGTTTGTTCTGTCCTGGGTATTAATTAAGACTGAAAAAGATAAGCTAGAATTTTCACTATGTCCTTCTGGTCCGTCCCTCTTTCTACTTTATTTTATTATCCTTCCTTCTCCTTGGTTTCTTTTTATTGTAAATAGTAAATAAATCATATTCGTATTTCAAACCTTTTTGCCTTCGTCTTCCTCTTCTTCACATCCGTCGTCTTTGTCTTTCCCTAATTGAATATCTGTGGCACGATTTGGCCAACGTTCAGAATCGGGTTAGTCATTGTTAACGGTTCGGGCCGCTGCTGCCATCCGCTCGGCAAATTACCATCTTATCCGCGGTCACGAACGAAGCTGTGCACCGGCCTTTCTGGAGGCCGCGGTGCAGCTTCAGGGACCACGTCGGTCAGTGACAAGCGAGGGGACTAATGCCCCCTCAAAGGGGAACCATAGGCCAACGTTGGGTTCCGTAACAATTGGTGTCTGGGAGTGAGATTTGAGGCCCGAACCAAATTTTTAATAACTTCAAAAAATTTGGTCAAAAATTAAGAGCGCCCGAAATTATTTTAACATCCAAATTTGAAAATCGTGCCATGGATAGTCAAGGCGGTGGGATGCCGGTGGGGGAAATAGAAGAGGGGTTAGGGGTAACCCAGGACCATCGGGAAGAAATGGAGGAGAGAAATGATGATGTGGTTGAGGGAGTTTCAGGCGCGCAAAATGGCGCCCTCGCGCACGTGGTTGCAGAGGAACAAAATGGCGGCGCCGCGGGGGTCGAGCCCGCAGTGGCGGCTGAAGCCGCTGTGCCAGTCGGGTTTGATTTTAGGTTATTCCTGACCCAAATGGATGCAAAGATGGATAGAATGAGGGACGTAGCGAGGGGTACCAGCGAACAGTTGGGAAATAAATTTGAGAGTTTAGACAATAAATTTGAGGGTACATTTGAGGGGTTGGACAATAAATTTGAGGCGTTAGACAACGGGATAAAAGAGGTAAAGAATGGGTTAACGGGGGTGGAAAATAGAATGGCTGCCCAGGAGAATCAGATAGAGGAGGTGAAAAATGGGTTAGGGGGGTTAGAAAACAAGATGGAAAACAAATTGCGGGAAATAGGGGAGCAATTGGCCCGGGAAATTAAACAAATGGGAGAGCAGATAAAGGAGGTGAAAATCGGG
This sequence comes from Myxine glutinosa, assembly GCF_964187855.1. Lineage (NCBI taxonomy): Eukaryota > Metazoa > Chordata > Myxini > Myxiniformes > Myxinidae > Myxine > Myxine glutinosa. The sequence continues at coordinate 180,779,236 of NC_136262.1, forward strand.
GTAGAAGCCAAATTGGATGCCCAGAGGGATGAGTTGGAACAGATGAGGGTGGCATCTACCAAAGAGATGGCAGAAATGGGAGAGGAAATAAGACGAGGTGTGAGCGAGGAGGTCTCGGGGGTACGCGAGGAGGTAAACGAGGTGAGAAGCGTGTGGAGAAAGAGGTGAGAAATGGGATGGCTAGGTTAAAAGGGGGCATAGAGGACCTGACGCAGGAGGTGGAACAGCTGACGGTGGGACAGACGGAATTAGTGGAGCAGGTACAAAAGAACACTGCGGTACTAGGAGGGTTAAAGGTGACACAAAAAGAACTCAAAAATGACTTGATAGCGACGAAGAGGGAATGTCAGATGGTACGTGAGGGACTGACAACGAGGTTTGACGAGGTGACGGAGGCAATGGAGACAAAGGACCGGGAGGTGAGGACGCACATAGAAACGGTCAAGGTGGCCTTAGAGGACGAAATCGAGGAGACGCACCGGGAAATAAAAGAGGTGAAGCAAAATTTAGAGGAAGTAGAAGAGAGGGTGAGTGAAATTAAGAAGAGATGGAGGGAAACTAAGAGAGAGATAAAGGAGGAGGTGATGGAATATGTACAAGGTCGGTGCTCAAATCGTGATGATGTGCTCGCTAACCAAATAAAGAGTTTGCAGGTGGCGAAGGAGGTGCGGAGACGAGGTGCCGAGGTGAGTGGCGATATACGCGGAAATGTATATGGTGTGAGGGGAGACTCAGTCGGCTTGGGGGTTGGTTTGGACCCGGGTGTTCGTGAGAGGCCGCTGGTGAAGTGTGCGACAGGTGCAGAGTGTGAAGGAGGAGGTGTGCGAGAATGCCCGACTATGGGGTGTGTGAGGAAAAAGTGTGCGCCGAGGAGTGAGTGTGCTGTCGAGAGTGAGTTGGTCGTAGCGTGTGTGCGGGGGGGGGGGGGGGGCACATGGCAGCGCGTAGTGGGGAGTGTTACAGAGGATGTAAGTAACGAGAGAGTGCACACCTGTGGTGAGTGTTACGGAGGGTGTAACGGGAGAGTGTGCACAAGAGGATGCTCGAGAAAGGTGTGTAATGGACGGGTGCATGAGGAAAAAGTGCGCTGTCAAGAATAAGGGTGAGTGCGCGACCGAGAGTGGTGGTGAAAGTAGTAAGAGTGACACGGAGCATGAGTTGGTTGTGGCAGGTGAGAGAGGATGTACACCTGGAATGGAAGGATGCACACCTGGAATGGTAGAGGGCGTATGGGATGCACACTGGAGTTGATAGTGAGGCACGTGGTTGGGTGTGCAAGTGAGAGCACACCTGTGGTTGTCACAGAGGAGGGGGCGCGAAGAGGTCTGTTGGTGAGGTGTGCAAACGATGAGTGTGTGCAAAGGTGTGCGGTGGTCAGGTGTGTGACCAAGTCTGTGAGCGGAATGAGTGTACCTGGGTGTGTAAGAGAAGGTGCAATGACAAATAGCATGGAGACAGCTGGATGTGTGAGCAAGGAACGGGCTGCGGGGTGTAAGCATGCGAGTGGAGCATTGACGCGAACCGGGTTAGTGGTTAGAGCGACTTATAGCCGAAGCAGGCTTTCGGTGCGTGCCGGGCAGCTTCGTGTGCCGCGGGGACCAGGGGGGATCGTGACCGCGGCGGTTTCGAAAGAACCGCCGTACGCGATCCACACCGGGCCCCGCTCTGAACGGCCGCGTCTGTGCTCCGCTAGGTGGAACGGGCGGCCCGGTAGGAAGGGTCGTCATGGCGACCCCTTTTTGTTGAGGCGTTCCGGCAGGGCGAGATCGGGCCATTGGACGGCTCCGTGCCGGGATGGTGCGTGGGATCTCGGCCCGGGTAAGCGTCCTTCCCTGCACCGAGTGCCGGACGCATCCAACCGCCGGCACCAAGCAACCCGCATTCATTGCTCGGCTTTACGAAGCCGAGCTTTAGAAATGAATTGGCGCACCGAGAGGCTCAAGTGAGTAGACGTGTGATGAGGAAAGTGTTTTGGACCCGAAATTGAAAAACAAAATTTGATGATTGGCAAGGATTGGCAGATGATTGGTGGTGATTGGCAAAATTTTAATTGGCTGAAATTTGATGTGCCAAATTGGTAGTGAGAGATGCCCGATGTGGGGGAATGGCAACTCTGCCATCCCACACAACGGGGGCAAAGGAGCACTAGTCTTATGGGGTTTGGCAGTGAAAAGTAGCCCGGGAGGGTTAGGATATCGTGTGTAGGGACCTAGAGATTGACCATAGGTAACGTTAAGGTTAGGTAGCAACATTGAACCGGTAGTGGGGACATAGAGAGGGTAGTTGGATTATAATGACGAGGGAGCGCAATAATGTAAGGGGCGACTGGGAAGCGCAAGTTACAGAGGGGAGTAGTTAGATGAGATGATGCCGTGTGTGTGAGGATCGAAAGTGTATTGAGCAGGGTATGAGTAAATGATTGTGATTGTGAGTTGTATTGAGATTGCACAGGTGTGCAACTGAACAGGTGTATGGAGCAGTGTATGAGGGAGTAATGGTGATGTGTGTTGTGTTGACCCAAATGGTCCAGGGAGGAAGGAGGGTGCAGGTGGCACCAGGTGTGATTGCACAGGTGTGCAACTACAGGAGGTATGGAGAATGGTTGTGTGGAATACATGGAGTGTGGAATATATGGAGTATGGAATGGATGGTCGTGGAGTGAGTATGGTGGAAACTGTGGAGTGGAGTGGATGGTGCGAAGGTGTGGATGGGGGAAAGGAGGATGGACCCCCATCACGAATACCCGGGGAGGGTAGTTTAAGAGTTAGGTAGAGGGTATAGGAAAATTGTGGTTGGATATTGGCATCTGTGGTGCGTGTGGAAGAATGGAGTTTGGATGGGTGCACTAGTGACGTGGAAATGGCTGGGCGTGTGGCCTGTTAGTGTGTGTAGTTGATTGGGCACTCCACCACTGTGAGGATGTCGGCCAGGTGAGGCCGCAGGTGGGCTCTGGGAGCCGGTAGAGTTGTTGTGGATGGGGCCCTAGGATCCGGAGGACGGACCCGGGTAGCCCAGTGCCAGAGGGCACCGAGGGGTGACAGAGCCAGGAGGGGCCTTCCCCAATTAGATAGGTTCGGTGAGGAGCAGGTAAGCTCGGAGGCAACTACAGTGGTGGAGGTGTGCAGGTGGGTAGACCTGCTGGGAGAGCCACACGCCCCAGTCCTGAAATTGTGCAAGGGCACAGGGAGTTGAACAGGGGGAGTGAGACCCCAAATTGAGGAGCACCACAGTTTGGTCAATGGGAATTAGTTTTTAGAACCCATAGTGTAAGTTGGCCAATGGATTGGCAGGAAAGACCCCGGGTAGTGTAAAGTGTATTAAAGTCATTCAGAAGGTAGTTAGGATTGAGATCTCCTCGCACCATCTGCATCCACTCACCGGAGATGACGTACCTCCACACCATGCCAGGTGGTTATTATTATTTTGTGCAAATGTTTGGAATGCGAGACGCATCATGACGTGGGTGTGACATTGTGCTTTGTTGTTCCATCTCTCCCTCCTTATGAGGATTGATGATGAATTGGGTGATGGCAAATTTTGGATTAGTGGGAGTGAAGACGAATTTGGTATCGGGGAAATATGGGGAAGACGAGACATTAGTGACGAATTCGTAAATGTGTAGGTTGTTGTAAATATGGGGTAAGGGCAAGGGTAGAATAGGTGACAGGGGGGGTGACGTACGGTAGGGACGAGCTTTTCTCCGCTCCGTCTCCATACGCACCTCGCCTTGTATTGCCTTTATTGATGTGTACCCTTGTGACCTTACCCCTCGCTCACCTGTCTTTCCCCCCCCCCCCCTTGTCTCCCACACGAGGACTGTGCGCCACTAGGCGCCGAGGGGAGCGTGCGGGAGTCCGCCATTGTGCGCCCGAAACTCCCGGAACCAGCTGTCTGCATCGATGCACCACCTTATGGACCACATGTCTGTGGCTGAGCACCACTCATGGACCCCATGGGTTGGGGCATGGCCCCTCTGCTGGAGCCGGCCATGAAGGCCCGAGATCTTGCTGGCGGACCTTCGTCACAGGGCACCAATGCCACACAGGTGAACCACATAGTCGGCCCTTTGGGCCATAAATAAATAAAAGACGGACACGTTCTGTGCAAGTTTTATTATTGCAAATAGGCCGCCAGCAAAGAAGAGGACAGCAACTGGAAGAACCATAGCCAGCAGAGGGAGCTGAAGAGGAAGACCAGCACCAGGGGTTTGTTGTTTTTATTTTTTATTAAGAACTATGATGACTGTGCACCGATTGGTGCTTGATGCTGTTTTGGTGCGTTTTTGGGTGCTTTCTGGTGCGTCGATGCAGTGCAGACTGTCTCCCCCCCCAAAAGAACAATCACAGGTCCTGGGTTGCCATTGTAAATAAAAATAGCGTCGCTGTAAATAATGCGCCCCCACCGTAAGTGTTTTAGTTTGAAGACCATTCCGCAATTCGGTTAGTTGTGGGCGTGAATCTGTTAGGCAGGGTGCAATGGAGCAGCGGGACATATTTATTTATGTTTTAAAACTGTCACACTCAGGGTCAGGTTAAATGTAGAGGGAACTACACCTACGTGCCACACTAAACGTAAAGGTAATAGGCCCGGGACGTGCCTAAGAGGAGGAGGGTGCAGTGTTGTGGATATGAGGATTGTGTTTTTTTATTGTTTTATTGTGGACCCTCCTTCCTCCAGTTGTTGTGTATAAAGGTCAAAGGGCGTCACGTAGTTAGGTCATATACAATCACGTTTAGCCAATCATAGATTCCCTGCTTGTTGGTAGTTATTTCCTTATTCTGTGTATTAGGCTAAGGCTTTGTCTTCCATTAATTGACACTCCATTGCACCGAATTCAAATAGATAGATCCCCCTTTCATTCCCAAAGCCCCATTCCCAAAGCCTCTATTGCCAACTGCATTCGCCGCCATTGCCCATGTGCTCCAACTCGGAGAAGAAAGGCGTGTCTCCACCTCGTAATAGAGGGGAGGAGTGAGCCAGCCCCGAACAACCAACCAAGCACGAGGGGTTTGGCTTGAGAGGGCGGAGGAAGAGCGATCGGGGAGGTTCGAAGAGGTTCAAGGGTGGGGCTATATATAACCCACGGGAGGTGCCCCCACCTCAGATGAGTCCTGAGAAAGCACACGATGTCCCCACGGCAGCACGGAGAGCGAACCATTGAGTTCTAAGAGTTGCGCCAGGGACGGCAGATTAGTAAGGGATCCCCACGTTGAGTCCCCAGAGAGTCCACCACCACCGGCTTGGAGTCCACCACCACCAGCTTGGAGACCACGCAGTTTCGACCCGCTGCGACGCGGGAGCCAGATTGCGGTGGCATCGGAGGCTGTCGAGGTCCAGCCCGACGTCCCGTGCGGGATCAAGCCCGAACCATCTGTCCCAGCTGAACCTTACCATTCCTCCTTCCAGTCATTCCTACCTGCAAATTCCCCATTCGTGTGAGTCCGTCTTTGTTTGTTCTGTCCTGGGTATTAATTAAGACTGTAATAGATAAGCTAGAATTTTCACTGTGTCCTTCTGGTCCATCCCTCTTTCTACTTTATTTTATTATCCTTCCTTCTCCTTGGTTTCTTTTTATTGTAAATAGTAAATAAATCATATTCGTATTTCAAACCTTTTTGCATTCGTCTTCCTCTTCTTCACATCCGTCGTCTTTGTCTTTCCCTAATTGAATATCTGTGGCACGATTTGGCCAACGTTCAGAATCGTGTTAGTCATTGTTAACGGTTCGGGCCGCGGCTGCCATCCGCTCGGCAAATTACCATCTTATCTGCGGTCACGAACGAAGCTGTGCACCGGCCTTTCTGGAGGCCGCAGTGCAGCTTCAGGGACCACGTCGGTCAGTGACAAGCGAGGGGACTAATCCCCCCTCAAAGGGGAACCATAGGCCGACGTTGGGTTCCGTAACAATATATATATATATATATATATATATATATATATATATACAGTGGAACCTTGACTTACGAGTTTAATTCGTTCTGTGACCGAGCTCGTAACTCAATTTGCTCGTTTCTCAAATTAAATTTCCCCATTAAAATGCATTGAAATGCTATTAATCCGTTCCAGCCCCCCAAAAACCACACCAATTTTTTTTTAAATATACAGTATATATAAAAATATCTCGCGCTTTATATTTCACCTGTATGCAGCATACAAGTTGGCAGGATGGCCTGGACTGGAGGTATGCACACTTGACTCTAAACTGTCCAGCCTGGGTTTGAATCCCGACCCAGCTATAACCTGTCATGGGTGAATCACAGGCAGGGTGATTCATCAATGTGTGTACCGCTAAACTGGGCGCCCCGTTTGCGTCCCATTAGTTGTTGGATGTTAAGGATCTCACCGTGTTTTCCACAAAGAGAAGGCGAGCTATCGCCGGCACTCTGAACAAGTTGTGGCCTGGCATGCTCTTCTCCTCTGCCGTTATATACGTCCTCCTCGGCATCTTTTTCCAGAAGAGCCCTGTCTCGTCACAGTTGAAGATTTGCTGGGCGATGTATCGTTCGGCTTCTATCAGTTCGGCAAAAGTTATAATAAAATCTTCAGCTGCCTTCACATCCGCCTCACCAAGTCGACAACACGCACACCTCGCTCATGTTTTTCGACGATTGCGTGTTTTATATCCAAGCACATCATCCTCTTCTTCTTCTCAGTTATAATAAAATCTTCAGCTGCCTTCACATCCGCCTCACCAAGTCGACAACACGCACACCTCGCTCATGTTTTTCGACGATTGCGTGTTTTATATCCAAGCACATCATCCTCTTCTTCTTCTCAGTACCGTGTTTTCCACAAAGAGAAGGCGAGCTATCGCCGGCACTCTGAACAAGTTGTGGCCTGGCATGCTCTTCTCCTCTGCCGTTATATACGTCCTCCTCGGCATCTTTTTCCAGAAGAGCCCTGTCTCGTCACAGTTGAAGATTTGCTGGGGGATGTATCGTTCGGCTTCTATCAGTTCGGCAAAAGTTATAATAAAATCTTCAGCTGCCTTCACATCCGCCTCACCAAGTCGACAACACGCACACCTCGCTCATGTTTTTCGACGATTGCGTGTTTTATATCCAAGCACATCATCCTCTCTTCCCTTGGCACTCAATTTCTTAGGACCCATGGTTAAAACTAAGAAATTTTCCAAAATAACCAAAATGCGAAAACAAAGCAGCAGCGATATACGGCAGAGATACTTGCACGGCAAGATAACCACGTGACCGGAACCCACCTGGTGGCGGGTAGCGTAAGCTCGTAACTCAGATCTCGGCTCGCATCTCAAAGCAATAAACCGCCCGAGCGACGGCTCGTATCTCGGAAAACTCGTAAGTTGGTGCACTCGTAAGTCAAGGTTCCACTGTATATATATATACGTATATATATATATATATATATATATATATATATATATATATATATATATATATATATATATATATATATATATATATATATATATATTGTCATGTGTCTACCCTGCAGTGAACACCGCAAGGCGACAGATGACCAAACGAGCTTTAGCTCCAAGGCGTTCAGTCAATGGCGGATCTTCTTTATACACGCGGATGGGGGGGGGGGGGGGGGGGGAGTGGGGGAAGGGCCGCGAGCGCTTGACCGACTCACTTCATCTCCCAGACTCCGTTGGACTTAAGCAACCTCTTCGACCTTCGAAGCAACCTCTCCAACCTCGTGAACTTCGACCATTCGTTGTGAAATCCCGAAGCAGAGAGAGATATAAAATCAGAACCATTCTCAATGAATGTCCCTCGCTCAAGAGCGCACCGTATATGTGAGCATTCACTCTGGAGGCCAGCCCGGAGAGAGCAATCGAACCAAAGAGACAAAATGTCGGGAACACGACCGTTCGCTACCAAACCCAGAAAATCAGAGAGACAATGTCGGCCCTCCAACTCCTTTGTACTCAAGGCTCTGACGTCCGCGTCTCCACTCCTATCGGCTCGTGCCATCTCATCGCTCTTGGTGTCCTGACCAATCGCTGCTCTTTGGGGCATGGCCTTACGGGCCTGCCTGCTTGATGTGGTGATGTGGCTGCTGGCAGCGACAGTGGTATTGTTCAATGACTTGTTCCGGTCACTTTTATTCAGTGTCATTTATGTGCGATTCCCTGGTATGTGTGTGTGCTGCATTGTCATAAGGAACAGAGTAAAAATAGAGGCCATTACATACAGGGGATTAATTACCCATAATCCCTAACTAATTAACATAACCCCACCCCTCGTGATGGGGGCACTTATGCACTTACACAACATCCGGTCTAAACGAATTTCCTACCTATGATACATGGGCTTTCTTCTTCTTCACGATAGTCGGAGAACACTACCTATACAATTCTACCTGGATCTAAGGTAATCATTGTCTACCCCCCACAAACGTAACAATATATATATATATATATATATATATATATATATATATATATATATATATATATATATATTGTTGCGGTTCTGAGAATGTACATATTGATTAATAAAGGTTAAAGGTTTGCCCCCATAGTTAGTCCACATGCAACATGTAGGCCACCTTAGAATATTAGTTATGTCATAGTATATGTGGGAATAATGCCATTTCCAATAGTGATACCTGCGTTGTGTAAAAGAAATAAGAGTAGGTCCCATTCATTTTGCGGCCCACCCTCCAAATCTACCTCGTTGGGCAGCATCCAGTCTGCGCCACATTGTTGCTATTGCCCTCGCATTGAGATGCTCAAACCAGCCAAATGCCACGAGGTAGGCCTGAAAAGGGGGAGGAGCGCTAGGTTGGGGAGTGGCCACGTCAAGCAGATGTCAAGGGCGGAGCCGGTAAGAGCCAACGACCAACCAGGGCTCAGGTGGAATGGCGTGAGGGGCGTGGTCAAAGCGCGGCTTGCAAATTCGAGATGGTTCGCTGAGCGGTGTTTGAAGTCTGAAGTGAAGTCTGGTTGTTTGAAGTTTTGTTGCTTTATTTTTGGGAAATATTGATTATCGTTGCTCACGGGAATTGATGATTTGGGTGTGAGTTTACTTTTGTTTGTTGGGAGAGTTTTGCCGACAAAGAAAGTTTTCACTATGTTCAAACTTTCTTTCTTGAGGGGGGAAAGTGTTACGGATTCGTCACTTCCGGTGTTGTGGTTTTCATCCACTTGAAACATTTCTGGTTCTATGTATTATTATTATGATTGTTTGAGGGAAATAGCCATTATTATTGTCAAAAGGTAAAAAGGTTAATGTTAAATGAAACAGGAAACCGGATCGGAACTGGAAGACGAAGAAGAAGAGGAGAGAGAAAAGAAGGCGGGGCAAAAAGTCGGACAAGAAGCTGGTCACTTCAAGCTCCGGAGCGAGCGTGGTCGAACGAAAGTCGCGAGTGAACTTGGAGTTTCCTTGAAAGGAATTCATGCGATAGATGTTATCGCTGGGATTGATAAACCTGCATGTTCAGGTTTGGCGTTGGGATTCTGAAGAATCATCACTGGGTCATTGCGATTCAAATACGAGCCGTCAGCCATTTTGACACTCGCGCTTTGCTCATCGCAAAGGGTCTTTGCTTCCCATCAGCCTTTTTCACCATTCCGACGTCTATCTGGGATGTGTGTGTGTGTGCAACGCGGAGTTTGAAGATGAATGTGCTTTTCGCCGACTGAACCGTGAACGTTCATACCTGGAGGGTGCCTTTGGATTTTCCATTCCTCCGTGAATTTGCCTTACACGGTTTTGGACCACGTGACTTTTTGCGCCGCTTCGGCCGCCTACGCCTTTTGTGCTGTTTTGGCGGTGTGACTGAGCCCGTCATCTGAACGGGGTTCGGGTTTCGATTCGATGTCGCTCTGACGCTCGCTGGAGGGGATCACCTTTGAGCTATAGAGACATTGGGGAGCGTTCTTTTTCACTCACTTGGAGCACAGTGAGTTATCTTACCCTAGCTGATGGTACCATCATAAGATGTGTTGATTGTGTTGTTGATTGCTATTATTGTTGTATCGTTATTCTGGTGTGAATTTTAATACAATATTTGTTTGTTGATAACCATTGGTGTGGTTTCACTCGTGATTTTTGACATGGAGTAACACATTATTCTGCCGTGGCTCCTCTCGGGGCTCGGAGGTACACCGTGACCAGGGGGTCAGGGAGGACCACGTAACATGTGTCAGGAAAACAAGATGGTGTAGCGGTTGCCGCTGAACATACACAATCGCCTTACACCTGCCGAGGACGCAACCACGGAGCGATCGCTGTGCCGGGCTCGCCCAGACCGCCCGGAGACGCCCAGTCTCGCCTTTCCCGGGCATGCCCGGACTCGCCTTTCCTGGGCTCGCCCGGCCCGTCCGGCGACACCCAGGCTCGCCGTTCCCGGGCATGTCCAGGCACGCCCGGCCCGTCCGGCGACACCCAGTCTCGCCGTTCCCGGGCATGTCCAGACTCGCCCAGGTCTCCCGGACACGCCCAGTCGCGCCTTTTAAGGGCAAATGCTCCGGCATGAGATATTCGAGTGCTTGTATATAATGCTGCCTGATAAACGGGCTTTTGAGAGTACCCGAGTTGATTTGATGCAATAAAGAAACTCGGACGAATTCCAGCTTTTTGTCGCGTCCATTCTTTCGATTCGAGTTGGAGCACAGCTCCTTCATTGGTGACCTACCGACATGGACATCGCAGTTGCCCTCAAACTGCCTACCTTCTGGGAGGCTCACGCGGCAGTTTGGTTCGCCCAGGCGAACTCCCAGTTCACCCTGCGAGGCATCACCGCCGACGACACCCGCTTCCATCATGTGGTAGCAGCACTCGGCTCAGCCACTGCGGCCCGCGCCCTCAGCCTCCTCCAGCACCCGCCAGCCGCTGACAAGTACGGCACGATCAAAAAGCTCCTCCTCGATGCTTTCTCCCTCTCATCGGCGGAATGCGCACGGCGCCTGCTCGACCTGCCCGAGCTCGGCGACACGCGCCCGTCCGAGCGAATGGATTACATGCTCTCATTGCTCGGGGAGCACGCCCCGGATTTTCTTTTTCAAGAGCTGTTCCTCCGTCAGCTGCCTAGCCAGGTACGCCTCGCCCTGGCAAGCACGCAGATCACGGATCCCCGCGCCCCGCCAGGGAAGCCAACAAGATCTCCTCGGCAGGCCAACGCATCGGGGCAGCGACCTGGAGCCCGCCGCCATCCGAAGCAACGCCCATGGCGCCCGAGCACCCGGCACGGTCGGCGGCCGAATTGCCGGCGCAATTGGCGGCCGTTACGCCGCACCGACCGCCTCCAACACGATGACCGGGGCCTACACCTGACCAGGCGTGGTGTTACTACCATGCCAGGTTCGGACAAAAGGCCCGGACATGCCGACCCCCGTGCACTTTCGGCAAGGCGGGAAACAGCCGGGCCGGCGTTCCTTACCAGCCATGAGCGCCGGCCACACGGACAACTTACTTTTTATCAGGGACAAAGCATCCGGACGGCGCTTCCTGTGTGACACCGGCACACAACTGAGCATCATACCTGCCTCCGATCAGGACAGGCAGTCCGCGGTTTGCGGCCCCTCCTTGGTGGCGGCCAACGGATCGGCCATCCGCTCCTTCGGCCCACGCAACATCACCCTCTGCTTCGGCAGCTAGCGCTTTCATTGGACTTTTGTGACCGCAAGCGTGCCCATGGCTCTGCTGGGCGCCGACTTCCTCCGCGCACACGGGCTGCTGGTTGACGTCAAACGGCGTCGCCTCGTCAACGCCGAGACCTTCAGCTCCCTGGCATGCACATTGAGCAGCCCCACGCCAACCGAGCTAGCATGCACCCTCCCGGCGGCGAACGAGTTTGCTCGCCTGCTCGCGGAGTTCCCGGCCCTAACGAGGCCTACGTTTTCGGCCGTCATGGTACGACATGGTATCGAGCACCACATACCCACTACGGGCCCGCCGGTCTATGCCAGAGCCCGCCGCCTCGACCCAGCCAAGCTCGCCGTGGCCAAAGCCGATTTCGACGCTTTGGAACACCTCGGCATTGTGCGGCGCTCCGATAGCACGTGGGCTTCGCCACTACACATCGTACTGAAGCCGGGGGGCGGCTGGCGCCCATGAGGCGACTACCGCCGCCTTAATGACATTACCACCCCCGACAGGTATCCGATCCCGCACATTCAAGACTTCTCCGCCCGTTTGGCAGGACGGGTCATTTTTTTGAAGATCGATTTGATACGGGGATACCACCAGGTGCCTGTCAGGCCGGCCGACGTCCAAAAAACGGCCGTCATCACACCGTTCGGCTTATTCGAATTCCTTCGAATGGCATTTGGCCTCAAGAACGCGGCTCAGGCGTTCCAGCGCTTGATGGACGGCGTGTTGCGCGACCTGCCGTTCCTCTTCGTCTACCTGGATGACATCCTCGTCGCCAGCGCGTCCCGGGCCGAGCACCTCCTCCACCTCCGAACACTGTTCGGGCGCCTCAGCGAGCACGGCCTAATCGTCAACCCGGCCAAATGCCACTTCGGCACGATGGCCGTTGATTTTTTGGGCCACCACATCACCAAGAACGGGGCCGTGCCGCTGCCTACCAAGGTCGAGGCCATCACCGCGTTTCCGCGTCCCCGCTCCATCAAGGCCCTGCAGGAGATCCTCGGAATGGTGAATTTCTATCACCGCTTCGTGCCCCGCGCTGCTCAGCTCATGCGGCCCCTCTACGAAGCCCTCCGGGGCAAGCCGGCCAAACACGACGTCGTCTGGTCCGCAGCCATGGACGCGGCATTTACAAGCTCAAAGCGGGCCCTCGCCGACGCAACACTGCTCGCTCACCCGGTGCTCAACGCTCCCATCACCCTCACCACGGATGCCTCCGACTATGCGGTGGGCGCCGTACATGAGCAATGGGTGAATGGGGTTTGGCAGCCACTCGCTTTTTTCAGCCGGCAACTCCGGCCGAACGAGCTCAAATATAGCACGTTTGACCGTGAGCTCCTCGGTCTACACCTGGCCGTTCGCCATTTCCGCCACCTCCTGGAGGGCCGACCCTTCACGGCTTTCGTCGACCACAAGCCGTTGGTTTACGCAATGGCCAAAGTCACGGAGCCATGGTCGGCCCGCCAGCAGCGCCACCTCTCCGTCGTGTCGGAGTTTATCACGGACATCCGGCACATCGCCAGCAAAAACAACGCCGTGGCCGACTGTCTTTATCGGGCCAGCGCGAACGCGGTCCACCTCGGCGTGGACTTCGCGCTTATGGCGGCTGACCAGACCACCGACACCACGGTGCAAGCCCTCCGGGCGGTGGACACGGGCCTCCGCCTGGCCGACGTCCCCTTCGCGGCCACTGTCCTGCTCTGCGACGTCTCCCAAGGCCAGCCTCGCCCCATCGTGCCCGTTACCTGGCAACGCCACATCTTCGCCTCCCTCCACGGCCTTTCCCACCCGGGCCGGAAAGCTTCCCAGAAGCTGGTGTCGGCGCGATTCGTCTGGCACGGCCTTCGACGGGATGTCCGCGATTGGACCAGCACCTGCACGGCCTGCCAACAGGCCAAGGTCCACCGACACACCCAGGCCCCGCTGGCACCTTTCACCATGCCCAAACGGCGTTTCGACCACATCAACTTGGACCTGGTGGGCCCCCTCCCCCCATCACGAGGTTTCACACACCTGCTCACCATGGTGGAGAGGACCACCAGGTGGCCGGAGGCCGTACCTCTCGTCTCCACCACCACCGCCGACGTGGCGCAGGCTTTCATCGCCACCTGGGTCGCCCGTTTCGGCGCACCGGCGGACATCTCTTCGGACCGCGGGCCGCAGTTCACCTCCGAGCTGTGGGGCGTGGTCGCCCGCAACCTGGGGGTCAGGCTCCACCGTACCACGGCCTACCACCCCCAAGCCAACGGGTTGTGCGAGCGGTTCCACCATTCCATGAAGGCCGCGCTCATGGCCGGCCTTCAGGATGGCGGCTGGACCAACCGGCTACCGTGGGTCCTTTTGGGCCTCCGCATGGCCCCCAAGGAGGACCTCCGGGCATCCACCGCCGAGCTGGTCTACGGCCAGCCGCTGCGCGTCCCGGGCGAATTTGTGCCCGACGCTACCAGTCCCTGGTCCGCAGCTCGCCAGCGCTCGGACCTCCAGGAGACCGCCCGACGGTTTGCCCCCGTGCCAATGTCCCATCACGGTGACCCCCAGGCCTACGTCCCCCCAGCGCTTCGCACAGCGGAGTACGTTTTTGTGCGTCATGACGCACACCGGGGGCCACTCAGGCCGCCGTACGACGGACCCTTCCGGGTCCTGCGACGGGACGACAAGTCCTTTGTCATTGATGTCGGCGGCAGGTCGGACCGGCCTCAAGCCGGCGCACGTGGACATCGACCAACCACCTCGGTTGGCCCTTCCTCCACGGCGAGGCCGCCCCCCGTCCATGGTGCCTCCCGCTCGACCACCCACCCCCACACCGGACCCCCCCCCCACGACCCTCCAGGGGTCGCTTCGGCCGGGTCATCAGGACCCCCCTTAAATTGACCCTGCCGGTGCAAGTCGATTCTGGGGGGGCATGTGTAGCGGTTGCCGCTGAACATACACAATCGCCTTACACCTGCCGAGGATGCAACCACGGAGCGATCGCTGTGCCGGGCTCGCCCAGACCGCCCGGAGACGCTCAGTCTCGCCTTTCCCGGGCATGCCCGGACTCGCCTTTCCCGGGCTCGCCCGGCCCATCCGGCGACACCCAGTCTCGCCGTTCCCGGGCATGTCCAAGCATGCCCGGCCTGTCCGGCGACACCCAGTCTCGCCATTCCCGGGCATGTCCAGACTCGCCCAGGTCTCCCGGACACGCCCAGTCGCGCCTTTTAAGGGCAAATGCTCCGGCATGAGATATTCGAGTGCTTGTATATAATGCTGCCCGATAAACGGGCTTTTCAGAGTACCCGAGTTGATTTGATGCAATAAAGAAACTCGGACGAATTCCAGCTTTTTGTCGCGTCCATTCTTTCGATTCGAGTTGGAGCACAGCTCCTTCAATGGTAAGCTTTGATGATGACACACCGAAGATGAAGTAAGAAGACGTCGTGGCCCAGCAGCCAAGCAAGCACAAGACATCATTGATTAATTTGAAATGTTTTTGTGCCTTTTGATGATTGTGCATTTTGGTGCTTTTTGTGCATTTTTATTTTTATTTTTGTGCATATGGGTGTATGGTGTATTGGTGCAGTGCATTGCATTTGTGTTTCTTCTTCTCAAAATTTCTATTCTCTTCCCACAAAAAAACAGGTCCTGGGTTGTAGTATTGTAAATAATTAGTAGACTTGTAAATAACATGCTCCCCACCGGCTTCATGTATAGTTTGGGAATTCTTTCCGTAATTCGGTTAATTGTGAGCGTTAGTCTGTTAGTTAGTACACAACGCAGTAGGTGGGACATATCTAGTGTTTAAAACTATCGCACACAGGGTGTTAGAGTAAAAGTAGAGGGTAACCACACCTAAGTGTCACACTAATTAAAAAGTAGTCCTGACCCTTACATCAGAACGGGTCGGGCTCACTGGTGTGTGGGGTTTGGCTCGGGGACGAGCCTGGTGAAGGAGGGGTGCAGTTTTGCGGTTCTGAGAATGTACATATTGATTAATAAAGGTTAAAGGTTTGCCCCCATAGTTAGTCCACATGCAACACGTAGGCCACCTTAGAACATAAGTTATGTGAGAATAATGCCATTTCCAATAGTGATACCTGCGTTGTGTAAAAGAAATAAGAGTAGGTCCCATTCATTTTGCGGCCCACCCTCCAAATCTACCTCGTTGGGCAGCATCCAGTCTGCGCCACATTGTTGCTATTGCCCTCGCATTGAGATGCTCAAACCAGCCAAATGCCACGAGGTAGGCCTGAAAAGGGGGAGGAGCACGAGGTCGGGGTGTGGCCACGTCAAGCAGACGTCAAGGGCGGAGCCGGTAAGAGCCAACGACCAACCAGGGCTCAGGTGGAATGGCGTGAGGGGCGTGGTCAAAGCGCGGCTGGCAAATTCGAGAGGGTTCGCTGGGCGGCGCTATATAAACGCGCACGCAAAGCCCTTCCACAGGACTGGCACGATTCGCGCATTACAAAGGACTATTGGAAGCGGCGCATTAAAGAGGACGATTGGGAGAGGCGCTTCGCCCTTTGAACTGTTGGAGCGCATATAGCGCCGTTTCGTTTATTACATACGCGGCTGAGCCGCGAAATAACCGCCAGCCTAGCGTACCTTTTCCCCGATAATTGTCCGGTCCGCGTCAACGACACGTGAGGAACGTCGCCGTCTGCTCAACCCTCTTCGTCCTACCATCTTTTCCGCGGGGCGAGTCGGGGACCGGAGCGAGCTGTGGACGCCATTCCTTGGACCATCGCCCTGACCATCTACATCCCCGTGTGAGTGTCTGAGAGTGTGACTGAGTGTGAAACGGGGCCGTGTCCAGGGATAAGTATAAGACTGTAAAAGGCTGCACTGTGTGTTCTTCTTCTTTACTGTACATAGTGTTAATAAACCAATCTGTTCTTCGTTTCTTCTCAATCCGACCGTATTAGTGATTTCTTCCATTGGGTAAGCGTGGCACGATTACAACCGCTCTGATCGGGTTTAGTACCTGTTAACGGCCCGGATCACGGCTCGCTATCACTCGGCATTTCCACCTAAAACCGTGGTTCGGGCGGGGTTATTTCCTTGCTTCCTGGAAGGCGCTGGTAATTAGGTAATAGGAATAATTCGGCCGACCACCCTATTCAGCGCTGACCGGAAGGAACGTCATAGCCCCGGATCACGTCGGCTAGATGATAAAAGACAAGGGGATTCATCCCCCCTTGGTAAGGGGGAGGCCGACGTTGAGATCCGCAACAATATATATATATATATATATATATAATTATATATATACACACACAGGTATCATTTATGTGCATGACGTCAGTATTATGTAATAGGGTTAGTGTGCTTCCTTAGTCAAATATATATCTATATATATATATATATATATAGACTCCTAATGCTCGTGTTATTTGTAAATAATTAATGTATGAACATCACTTTAAGGAACCACCAGCACGCTCATGCTTTAGACCGCGCTATGGTGACCTTGAGGATTAAAGGAATCTATAAAGTATTGCCAAGGTCGGAGATCGTTTGTTTTTCGAATATGGTATTTACATGACTGTATTCATTTTATTTATTTATTTGCGGCGATCTATGGTTCGTGGGAAATCTTGTGCAGCGATCAGTTGCAGCACAAATACATTGGATAGACATCATTGTGCTTTTACATGAATCACGAGGACGTTCTTTGACAAAGACCAAACACCTAGGTAAGTGGGAATTGTACCCGGACTCCCAAGAACCAGGTATTCAGGTGGGAACACAAACACGCCAACCAAAGACCTTGGGACACGATGAGATCATTCACACAGTGTGTCCTCGAGTCGGGAATGAAAGGGGATTGTAAAAATGGCAGGAAAAACGATCAGTGTGACTGTCCTCTTAAAACGAGATGGATGTTCATGAGTTATGGTGTACTGGTGACCGAATCCTGATGAAACTTTTTACAAGCTCGTCGATATCAATACCACTTCAAATAAAACACCCTGACTTGTTAATGGCTTTTATTTACTCTTTGGTGAAGACCAAGGCGCTTGAGGATCAAGATGGGATGTAGTTTGTGAATTCCAGAAAGCGATTCGTTTGCGACTCAAACTGTGTGCCTGTAGCGACACCTGCTGCAGACCAATGGTGGCTTTATTACCTCCGTCACGTGGCCAAGTGAAAGTCTCTCGGAGTCCGAACCATAGTTGTCGATAAAACACAATTGACAAAATGCGGTCTCGGCCCATGTTAATACGATGAGAGAGAAGTTCTGACAAAAGACTTTTTATAAGAGTTTCCATGTTTAATATCAGATTGTCATTCTATTATATCGCTGTTATTTTCACTCTATTCTGACCTGCCAAGCCTGGGTTTGAATCCCGAACCAGTGATAAACTGCCGACCTGGTGTTTCACATGCAGGGTGAAACATCAATGTTTGTGAGCTGAAGACATTACACCTAGCACAACCAAACCACCGAGCAAACCCAAAACACCGAGCACAAACAAACCACTCAGTAAAAACAAACTACTCAGCAAAAAAAGAACCACTCAGCACGAGTTTTACAGATATTCTCTTTTCTACAGATATTACTTCGGTTTCTGCTCCCAAGAACTTGCTGCTTGTGTACCTCCGCCATTAGCGAGACCACGGAATACTCGACAAGCCACTACATCCCATGATTATTGTGTGGCCATTGGCAACTCAAGGGTGGGCCGTTATGATGTTTGATTCTTTCCCTCCACTGCCAAACCCTGGAACTCTTTACCTTCACATGTCTTTCCAAACACTTATGATCTTTCCCTTTTCAAAAAGCAGATTTTCTGCTTTCTCAAAAACTCTTCGACTATTCTCTCCTTCTTTACTTTTCTATCAATGCAGCTCTATTATTTAGGCCTGGCCTCGATGAGGACGACATAGTCTGTGCCTGGAGCCTTCTACATTATTTTAAAAAATAACAAACAAAAAAAATAACACCCAGCTCAAACAAACCACTCAGCACAAGCAAACCACCCAGCACAAACAAACTACCCAGCACAAACAAACCACCCAGCACAATCAAACCACCCAGCACAAACAAACCACTCAGCATGAATAAACAACCCAACACAAAAAACCACCCAGCACAAACACACCACCCAGCACAAACACACCACCCAACACAAACAAACCACTCAGCACAAACAAACCACACAAGACAAACAAACTAAGCAAAAACAAACCACTCAGCACAAACAAACCACTCAGCATGAATAAACAACCCAGCACAAACAAACCACCCAGCACAAACAACCCACCCTGCACTAACAAACCACCCAGCACAAACACACCACTCAGCGCAAACAAACCACTCAGCACAAACAAACCACCCAGCACAAACAAAGCACCCAGCAGGAACAAACCACCCAGCGCAAATAAACCACCCGCCACAAAAAAACCCAACACAAAGCAAACCACCCAGCACAAACAAACAACCCATGCAGCAAAAACAAACCATGCCCCAGCACAAACAAATCACCCAGCACAACCACACCACCCAATATGACCAAACCACTCGGCACAACAAAAACCTTGAACAACTAGATGGTATTCATGGAATACTTACCCTACACAGTCAACTTTGTGCGAACCAACTCTTCTGTTTTTGAAGGTTATTTTTTCTTTGATCCAATATGGCTGCCAGACAACGTGAGCGATGACATTATAAATTTATATTCTCTCATATATTTGTTGCATAGATCACACTAAAGAAATTTCAAACTGATCAGACTGAGCATTGACCCTGTCAAATTATGACGTTCTAACTAAGGCACCAATCATGTCATTGTTAACACCTATTCCCCATATGGAGTTCTTTACAATGAGCCACGTTTCCATTTTTTTCCATGGAGCGGTTTCAGAGATAAAGAGGTGCAACGTTTTTCAGTTTTTACAAGATGGCTCCTGTACCACATGACCCATGACGTCCTAATTATCATTAAAATTCTACAGGAGGAGGCGCTCCTATGGTGAAAGTTTCGTGTTCATCAGACTTACAGTTGCAGAATTTTTTTTTCATACTGATCAGATCAAGCGTTGTACTTGTTGAATTATGACGTCACAATGAAGGTACCGATGACATCAGCATTAACATATCTTATTCCACATGGGGAGGACTTGACCATGAGTAATGTTTCAATTTTTCCCATTGAGCGGTTTCAGAGATATAGAGGTGTAACGCTTTTCCAAGATGGCGCCATACCACGTGATTATGACGTCATAATTATGAATAAACAAATTCCACTGGTAGAGGTGCTCCTATGGTAAAATTTCGTGTCAATTGGACCAATGGTTGCCGAGAAAATTAATTTTAAAAATGCAGACACGCACACCACATGTACGCCACACGCACGCACACACGCACCTGGATGCCTAACCCTGCTTTTCGCTTTGCGAGCACAGGGTAACAACAGATGAAACGTAAAGCAAGGATCCAAGTAGATCTACTCTGATTCCATCTGTGAAGCTAACACCAGATGCCGACCTTGTTGTTGAGGTCCCATACCACACTATATTTGGTAGAATGATCAAAAAAGGGCCCAAAAGCTAAATTTGTAATTTAATGGACCTTGGATTCAAGGCATAATGTTTTTGTTGTTGAATCTTTAGGTATTTTGCTTTGATGTCATTGCAGTTTTCAGTTTCTCATTTGACTACATCCAATTGTTACGTGCTCCTCCCCAAACCTGAGTCACGGTGTACTTCCGAGCCCCGAGAGGAGTCACGGCAGAAAGATGTGTTATTCTGTATGTCAAAGATCAATGGTGAAACCACACCAATTGTTACCAACAAACAAATATTGTATTAAGATCACACAATAATAACAGTACAACAACAATAGTAATCAATTGTACAACCAATATATATTTCCTATGATGGTACCATCAGGTTCGTACAATATAACTCACTGTGCTCCAAGTGAGCGAAAAGAAGAACATTTCCCAATGTCTCTATTCGGGCATCAAGTCAAAGTCGATCCACTCCAGTAATCGTCAGACCGATGTCTAATAGAGACCAGAATCCCGTTCGGATGACAGTCACAGTCACGCTGCCAAAGCTGAGCAAAGGTGCCCTCAAGGCGACTGGGAAATCACACCCACGGGTGCGGACGTTCCACGGCTCCCACTCGGTGAACCGCAGATTTCCCACTCAAAAGCCACGTTGCACACACACACACACCAGATTAACGTCTGAATGTGGTGAAAATGGTTGAAGCGAGATGAAAAAACTTGAGAGAAGCGCAAATCCTGCGTGAGGTAAAAATGGCCGACGGCCCGTTCTCGTGGCGTAACGGCACTCTGATGATTCTCTCCGGAATCAACCGCAAAACCTGTCACGCAGGTTTATCTGTCACAGCGATGACAACTCTGTCGCAGGAATCCCTTTCCCAGGAAACCCAAAGTTCACTCGTCACCCTCGTTCGCCAATCGTTCGCTCCAGACCTCGAAGCAGCTCGGCTTCTTGTCTGACTCGCTCGCTCCGCCTTCTTCCTTCTCTTCGTCTTCGTCGTCGTCCGGTTCCGGTTTCATTTAAAACATTAACTTTTTTACCTTTTGAAAATAGTAATCTCTATTTCCCTTAAACGACAACAATAATAGTACATGGAATCAAAAATGTTTACAGTGGATGAAAACCACAACAACGGAAGTGACGAATCTGTAATACTTCCCCCCCTCAAGAAAGAAAGTTTGAACTGTCATTGTCTATTCCCTTTAATTCGTTTTTCATTTCTCCCATTTTCCCCTCCAATCGCTTACCCATTCCATCCATTTTGGCATTCATTTTCTCACTCATTCGCTCACTTTGCTCCCTATGAGCCATCATTTCCCTAAGCAATATTGATCCAAAATCTGGTCAGTTTTCGGGGCCGCCCCAACGGCGGGGAAGGTTCCATCGCTATGCTGAATTCCCCCATCTACATCCGACTCGCTCCCAATGCTTCCTGCATCTTCCATTCTCCTTTCCTCCATATTGCCCACCTCCTCCACGAATGCTAAACAAAATGGATGCTGGGACGAGTCAGTTGAGGGAAGGACGAACGAATGGTGCCGTTGAGGCTCAGGAGCACGGAATTGTAATGGCAAGCGAATTGAAACGGGAGACTGCAAATTTACAGGTGAATGGGGAATGCGCACAGGTAGATGGGGGAGACTGCATGTGCAGAGGTAAATGGACGATGTTTCCCACCTGCTAGCCTGGAGGTTTATCCGGACCGGGTGGATGCCCCAACACAACAGGGGGATGACTTTGGAGTGGTGCAGCACGAGGGCGGTTGTGCAGTCCAACAGGGGGTAGAGTTATTGGGGGTCCGGGTAATGGAGCCGGACCGGGTATTTATTGGGGAAGGCTTGTCGGGGCCAGAAATGATTTGTGATAATGATGTGGATGATGTGGATGATGAGGATGATGTGATACGGCGGCAGGGGACCTGGGACAGGCCCATGGAGGACAAGGTTGATCAGGCCCAAAGGAGTTTGGGGAATGAGGTGAGTCGGTCTGAGTAGGAGGTTGATGTGACCGTGTGGACCCTCACCATGCACTACGATTTGGTAACGGAGGCTCCGAAATTGAATGACCAGTTGGGGGAGTGTGTTGGCTCCGAGCTGGATTCGGACAGAGAGGGATCGGGAGATAGAGCCTCTGGAGATTTGGTCCCCGTAGGGAATTTGGACCAGCTGCAGGGAGGGGCAGAACAACCTGAGGGGGTTGTTACCTGCAGCTGCGGTTTGGGACGGGAGATACAAATTGTTAAAAGGAAATTTAAAATTTAATTAAAATGGGAAATTGATTTGGAGCAGCCATGGAGGGAGTTGGTCCCCGGGCTGTGGAATTCCGACCAGGAGAGGTCATTGGTGATGGCCTCGGGAAAAAGTTGCCCCGTTGTAAATTTGGGGATGCCAGCCAGCTGGGGGGCTGTGCTGGTGAGATTTGGACGTGGGGTCCAGCCATGGGTGGCATGGTACGACCTGGGCCCCACGGGGGGTCTGGTGGAGTGTGGCATCCCTTGTCCGTCGGGGTGCCACCCGAGCGTGTGGCTCGGGCCCTCAGGGTCACCGGACCTTGGTGGGGGTTAAGACCTCCAGGGGGTCCGAGGTGGTTTCTCAAGTCTGGCATGGCAAATATTGAGGACCACTAGGGGGAGGTGTCACAACAACATTAAATAATTCCCATTACATTCTGATTGGGTGGCGCGCCAAGGCTGACGTAACCGCAGCAAGGTTATTGGTTATATGAGGGCGCGCTGAACGACATTTGCAGTCTTGCACATCCGGCTCTTCTTGCCTGCGGAGCACGTCTCTCTTGCAGTTCGAACTCTCTTGCGCAGCACGTCTCTCTTGCAGTTCGAACTCTCTTGCGCAGCACGTCCCTCCCTGGCTGTCTTGTGCTCTCTGAGCTTTTCCTCTTGGTCTTGAGAGGTCCTGGTGGTCTTGGCTCGCCATCTGCGTGGTGCTTGGAGCGGTGCTTTCGGAGCGAGGGACCTCATGGTGTGTGATCGATTGGAGCTTGGAGCGAGGCCTGGTGGTGCGCGAGCGGGGCCGAACGGAGCCGTGTTTGGACGGCAGAAAACACAAGACGACAGGCGAGATAAGGCTGCACCCACACCCCACATTTACAAGTACACGACGTTTCCTTTTATTAATTCATCTTACCCTTGTTCGTTTCTGAAGTGAGTTGTGGGGACGTCCCAATTTAGGACTTTTATTTAATATCGCGTTTTCCTGTCCCGACCTTTGCAAATAAACCCTTGTATTATTTTCCGTTCCCTGAAAATCTTGTGCCGTTTGAGTTCGTTCGCCTTCCACAGTTACGCGCTCCCGCTTCATCCTCTTCCCTTCCTCTCTTCCCGCGTTTGATAGTAAAATCCGTATTGATCGTCGCCTCCATTAAAGCCGTTCTGGTCTTCGCAGTCCCTGGTATTAACCGGAAGGAAGGGTCCGCGCGACAATATATACCAGCAGAAGTAGCCGGCGTTGCCGGGCGGGGAACAGGGGGGGGTGGGGATGGGGAGGGAAGGGGAGGAGGGGGAGGGGAGGTGAGAAGAAGGGGGGGGGGGGGGAACGGAGGGGGGGGGGGGGGAAGGGGAGCAATCAGAAGTGGAAGCTCTTTTACGGAGAATTTAGATCTTAAAGGGTGGGGAGAGGAGGAAGGGGAGCAGTTTTTTTTTTTTTTTTTTTTTTTTTTGTATACAAGATCGAGGCTTGTGAAAGAGCTAACATTAATCACACAAAAAGTCAAACCGACACATGAAACACAAAATAAGGGGAGCGGTAGATAAAATGGGGAGAGCGGGGGAAGGACATTTGAGAGCAGGGACATCGAGAGAAATGTGGGAGGGAGAGGGCTTGGGGGGAGGTGGGAGAGGTATAAAACATATGGACACTGCAAGGACTTCCAGGAAACAAGTTGGAATATCAAAAAAGTGTTTCTGGGGTGAATTAGCGGGGTAGAAAAGATCAAGGTTTTGGATGGAGGAAGATAAGAGATGGTGGTGAACAGCTGTTTTAAAGACCTGGAGGGAGGAGTGGGATTGAAGGGCGTGGGGGAGTTTGTTCCAGAGGTGGGAGAAAAGGGGAATGAAAGAGTGAAGGTGGGCAGAGAGCCTAGATTTTGGCATTTTAACCATAAGAGGGTTGCTGGCAGATCTTGTGCGACCTGTAGGAATATTTGGGGGACAGAGCACAGAGAGCTGGGGGAGCAAGACCGGAGAGGAGTCGGTAGAAGACAGAAAGACCACCAACCTGCCTGTGGTGAGTGAGTGAGTGAGTGAAAGGCCCTCGGAGTTAGCTTCATCGCAGGAGATTCCAATGATTCTGAAAGCTGGTTTCAACAGCGTGAAGCCGAGCTAGGTGTGAGGCAGGAGCACCGGCTCAGAGGGGGGAACAGTATTCCATTGAGCTGCGGATGAAAGCCTTGTATGTGATGAGCAGCTCAGTTGTGCCAAGGAAGGACTTCGCACGACGGAGGATGCCCAGTCGGCAACTGGCTTTGGAGGCCAGCTTGGAAATGTGGTTTTCCCAGGAAAGATCATGGCAGATAGTGAGTGAGACCCATAAGCTTGAGTGACAGAACTTCTTGGAGAGGATTGTTGAGAAAGTAGATGGGAGGGTTTTCCAGTAGGTCTTTTCGGAGAGACATAGTAAGAGTGTGAGATTTGTCAGGATTGAAAGACATGTTCCACTTGTTTGACCAGTCTGTGATTTTGTCCAGGTCTGCAGAGAGTGAGGAGGCTGCAGACTGCCGATCTGAGGGATGAGGAATGGAGCAGCAGAGAGTGGAGTCGTCAGCAAAGAGATAGAGAGGATTTTCCAGAGA
Organism: Myxine glutinosa; assembly: GCF_964187855.1. Lineage (NCBI taxonomy): Eukaryota > Metazoa > Chordata > Myxini > Myxiniformes > Myxinidae > Myxine > Myxine glutinosa. The sequence goes on from NC_136262.1 coordinate 180,804,117, forward strand.
GTCGGAGAGACCATTCATGAAGACCAGAAATAGCACAGGGCCCAGAACACTACCTTGGGGAACTCCAGCCAGAACAGGAAGGGGAGATGAGAGAAATCCATTCAGGGCCACACGTTGACTCCGACCAGAGAGGAAGTCCGCAAGCCATGCGTGGAGATTTCCATGGATACCAAAGGAGGAGAGTTTGGTGAGCAGAGCTGGGTGCCAGACCGTATCGAAGGCACGTGATATGTCAAGGGAGACAGCTCTGATTTCTTATTTGGCATTGAGGACCTCCATCTATTGTTGAGACAGCAGAAGCAACATGTCCAGAGTAGAATGACTTGGTCTGAATCCAAATTGATGATCAGAAATCAAGCCATTGGAGAAGAGGAAGGATTTGATATCAGAAGCAATGATGGATTCCATGACCTTGCTGATAATTTGGAGCAGGCTGATTGGACTGTAGTTGCAAGGATCTGTTTTTGCACCATTTTGTGTAAAGCGGTAATGTTTGCTGATTTCCAAGATGCTGGCAGATGACCTTGAGCAAAAGAGAGGGTGAAAAGAACAGAGAGAGGGTGAGATAGAGCGGCAGAGCAGGATTTTAGGACCCGTGGGCTGAAGCCATCTGGTCCAGTTGCAGAATCAGAGTCGAGGTTTGACAAAAACTTCTCCACCTTGTCAGGAGAGAAGGACACATAATCCAGGAGCAGTTGGGTTCGACTGGGTAAGGTGGAATAGAGAGAGATTGGTTTGGGCCACAAGATTTTGAGGCAAACACAAAGTTGAGGCATTCGGCTTTGTCACGTGTCAGCTGTGTAGCCATTTGAGGTAAGGGAGGGGATGGAGGGGGAACAAACACCAGAAACGGATTTGACCAGACGCCACCAGGATTTGGAGGAAGGAGACAGGTTTGATAGTTCAATCTTGAGTGTGGAGAGATAGCGCTTCCTGGCACTCCTGAGGGTAGACACACACTTGTTCCAAGCTTGGTGGAAGGAACTGAGATTGCCTTCAGTTGGATTTGCCTTCCAAGAGGCAAAGGCAAGTTGTTTCAGGGCAACTGCCTCACCACAAGATTCAGTGTACCATGGACGGGAGGATGGGTAAGACAACTGAAGACGAGATGGGATAAATCTGTGGATGAGAGAGAGCAGTTTGCTTTGGAAGAATTCCCAGGAAGAATTGATGTCAGAGGCAGTAGAGATGGGAGACCAGTCCAGATGTTTGATGGCTGCTTGCCGACTGTGCCAGTCAGCCTGATTTAAATGCCATACTCGTCAGCGCTGAGGAGGCTCTCTGAGAATGGCCAGAGATGTCCACTTTAACAAGCACATGATCACAAGAATCGATTGGAGCAGAAGAATAGCAGCAGACATTTGCAGGGAAGTTTGTCATAACCAAGTCTAGAAGAGAAGATACTCCATTGACTGAGATCCGGGTCGGGAAATTGACAGATTGTGTCAGTCCCAATGAGTCGCAGAAGTCCTTTGCTGAGGTGCCATGGCTGGTCAGAGAGGAACCCACACCCAGCCAGCTGGCATGATGACAGTTGAAGTCGCCACATATGAGGAAGAGAGAGTTTGGATGAGTTGATAGAAGTTGGTCCATGTTGTCAGACAGCGAAATGTAAATGGAGTCATCACTGTTTGGAGGAGGGTACAGAACACATATGAACAAAATGTGGGAGCGGAGAGGAAGCCGTAGCCAGAGGTACTCCTGGGGGTGGGGTGGAGAGAGGGCAGAGCAAGGAGAGTGAGGAAGAGTTTTTGATAAAGATAGCAACCCCACCACCAGGACGAGTCTCAGGTCTATCATACCAAAGGAGGGAGTAACCAGGAAGAGATATTAAGGAATCAGAGACATCTTGAAGGAGGAAAGTTTCTGTTAAGCAGATCAAGTCTGGATTGTCAGAAGCAACCTGAATGGAGAGATCAATCAGGTTTGAGCGAAGGCCCCGGATGTTTAAGGTCCATACCGTTAATGAGGAAGGAGAGAGGGGGAGCATCGGGTGCAGGACATGGGAGGGGAGGGGTAGGGTCAGATGAAAGATGAGAGGGGGAGGTAGGGAGAGCAGTTGATAGTGTGTCAGAGATTACAGAAGAGTTACAAGAAAGGGAAGGATGAGGAGGACAAATGGTTTGATGGTGATGGGATGAGGCACAGTGAGGGGTTGTTTGAGGGGGCGCAGAGGAAAGTAGAAGGTTGGGGGAGGTGGAGGTATGAGATAGAAGGGAGACGAAGTGTGGAGGAGGCAGCTTTGAGGACGAGGGGGGAGGAGGGAGAATTGGAGAGGGATGGTAGGGGGGGGGGGGGATTTGAAGGGGAGGAGTTGGGGGGGGGGAATTTTGAAGGGGAGGGGGGAGTTTAAGAGGGGAGGAGCAAGGGGGGAGATTTGGAAGGGAGTGGCAAGGGGGGAGTTTAGAAAGTGGATGTTTAATGAAAGACGAACATTTATAACAAATTGGGTTTATTGTGATTTTCAAGTCAGAGATCCGTTTGAAGCTCTTTCAGAAGAAGTGGAACACTTCCACAGTCAGAAGTGGAAGCTCTTTTACAGATAATTTATATTTTAAGGGGGAGGGGAGGAGGGGGGGGGGGGAGTGGGGAAGGGAAGGGAAGGGAAGGGGAGGATGGAGAGGGAGGGGATGGGAGGAGGGAAGGAGGGGGCAGGGTGGGGAGAGGGGGGAGGAGGGAAGGGGAGGGGAGGGGGGAGGCACGAGAGGAAGGGGAGTGGCTCTCGTTTCTGAGTGAATGTGGCTCACGTTTCTGAGTTAAGTGAGATGCCGATCAGGAAGAAGAAGAAGCCATAATACCAAATTCGTACACTTCCGGAATTGTTTGATTTATTTGTATTCAAATGTCTGGTAATTGTTTTGTATTTATGTATGCGAATGTGTACTTGTATATAACTGTCATTCATTTAAAAAGGCTTCGGCACTATCGAGCTATTTTATTTTATTTTATTTAAACTCAAAAAAGACGAACTATTTTTTTTAAATTTTTTTTTTTTTTTGCCTAGAACACTCCCAGGCACTCACTGATGAACCTCTTGAAAGTTTGATGAAGATCCGTTCAGCCATCTCTGAATAAAACACGGACAAACACAGACAACTCGTGTTTATATACTGTATATGTATATATATTGTTACAGACGTGGCTTGGATGTTATTTACCGAGCGGTTTTATGGTATGACCACGTCTGCACAAGTTACCCGATTGTGCCCGAACGTTGGCTAGTCGCGCGATGCTGGCTCAATAAGAAAAAGAAGACACCCGGCTGGATTACAATAACACAATACGACACCAATGTTTCAATTCTCAAGACCTCCGGAGGAGATTATATTCGTACGGAAAGGTCAGATTACAGGGGCTAGAGGTATAATCACAGAAAGACAGGCACTTAGACACACTCTTATATTAACCCCGGACAGACGACAGACAAACGGGACAACGGCTGACTCACACGGGGGTTGATGACAGGAAAGCGGGTATCGATGGCTCCAGGTCCTCCTGGGCTCGGGGCAGGGTACAGTACGGTCCGGTCCGGTCCAAAGATGCGGGGAGGTATCGTCGCGCTGGGGGTGGCGGTGGCTTCTCTCTCCAAGCTGAGGCGCATCTGTCGTCACATCCGGCGCGGGGCCGCGTATATCCGGCGGGGAGTGACACGCCCTCGGCTCGTTAGCGCCGCCCCAGATGGAATCGGCACGTTGCTTCTCATTGGGTGCGTGGGGGGGGTTACTGGCTCCGCCCCTGACGAGGAGCTGACAGCCAGCCCCTTCGGGGTAACGCCGTGGAGCGCATGGTCATGGCGGGTAACCGAGCCGGTGTGAGGACGCACACTCCCCGCCCCTCTGTTGTTGTAGTCGTAGTTGTAGTTGTAATTGTTGTTGTAGTTGTTGTTATTGTTGTTGTTTGGGGAAGAAGATGGGAGGAGGTATGGGAAAGGTCCTAAACTCACTACTGATGCCATATAATCACATTCTGGTGCAACGAAGAGTCATAATTAATGGAGACGAGGCCTTAACTGACATAGAATAAGAATAGCTAGGAAGATGTCCGAAAGTTGTCTACGTGTGGTGCGGTGGACCTGGGCACGACATTTAATGGGGGAATAAGGGGAAGGTCGGCTCTACTGATTGTTATTTACATGCAATGGGACTAGGGAATGGGGGATTGGGGAAAGTTGGGGAGTATTGGAGAAAATAGGGGAATATTTACAAGCGGATATGGAGGCCAAATTCCATATTCGCAACATTGCACCCTTCTCTACCCTCGGGGCGTCCCGACCCGATAAATTTTTACCTACTTTAGTGTGGCACGCAATGTAGTTCCCTCTACTATTAACTCTACCCTGAGTGCGACAGTTTTACAGATATTCACAAATGAGTAAATATGTCCCCCTGCGACGTTGCACCCTTCTCCTCACAGAAACACACCCACAGGATAACCGAATCCGGAAAGAATTCTCAAACTAAACATACAGCCGGTAGGGAGCATTATTTACAAGATTACGCTGATATCTACACTACGATCCAGGACCTGTCTTTGGAGGAACACATGCAGATGTTATGCATAGAGAGAGCGCGCTTGCCAGCATCGATACACCAACCCACGAGTGCTCTGTGGCCAACGGCCTTTAATAACGTGCAGAGCACCCCGTCCCAGCATCAAAAGCACCACCCCACCGCCAATCGGTGCAGTCACCATTGTTCATTGGAATAAAAATAAATTCGACAACCCCTAACCCTGCAGGTGTCTCTTGCTCTTCGTGTGGCCTTCAGTGGTGTTAATTAACAGTGGTTCACCTTTATGGCATAGGTGCCACGTTGACCCATAGGTCCATCCCCGGGTGGTGCTTGGCCGCAAACGAACTGCGGTCCATTGTGGGTGGCCACAAACATTGCGGTCCATATGGTGTATCGATCCCGGCAGCAAACAGCGAAAGTGCAGGCCCACAACTGCGCAGCCAGCACCTCTCTCTCCTCTCTCTCTACCCCAAAGCCAGATCCTCGGAGGTGGGAGACAAAAGAAGAAACAAGTGAGTAAGGTGGTAAGGGCGCAAAAGTGCACGCAATATAAGGTAATGCACACTGGGGGCACATGGGAACCAGGTGAGACAGGTACGTTCCTATCGTACGCCCCCCCCCCCCACCAGGTAACCTACATGGCCCCTCCCTTACCCCTTACTGTATCCACACAACACAACACTACCCATAAACATCTACTTTACAAATCAACAAACATCCCTACTGTCTTCCCCGTTCCTCCCATAAACCAAATTCGTCTTCTCTCCCTCCTAACCAATCAAATTTGCCATTTTCAACTCTCATCAAAATTTGCCATTTTCAACTCAACATCAAAATTTGCCATTACCAATTCATCATCAGTCCCTCCTAGGGAGGGAGAGATGGAATCACCCCAATGTCTCATCCACGTCGTGATGCGTCTCACAAATCCTCACAGCAATCTCATTTCCTGCACAAAACAAAGAAAACACAGGTGTGGAGTCATCATCATCACCACAGGTAAGTGGCTGCGTATGGTGCGACAGGTTCTTCAATCCTAACTATTTCCTAAATGACTTTAACAGCTTTACACTACCCGGGGTCTTTCTCCGGCCAAACCATTGGCCCTCTTACACTATGGGTTCTAAAAACCAATTCCCATTGGCCAAACTGTGGTGCTCTTCAATTTGGGGTCTCACTCCCCCGATTCATCTCCCGGTGCCCTCGTACAATTTCTGGGCTGCGACGTGTACCTCTCCCAGTGGGTCTACCCACCTGCACACCTCCACCACTGCAGTTGCCTCCGAGCTTACCTGCTCCTTACCCTAACCTAACTACCAGGGGAAGGCCCTCTGGCTCTCTCCCCACTCGGTGCCCTCTCTGGCACTGGGCTACCCGGGTCCGTCCTCCGGATCCTCGGGCCCCATCCACAACTCTACCGGCTCCCAGAGCCCACCTGCGGCCTCACCTGGCCGACATCCTCACAGTGGTGGAGTGCCCAACCAACTACACGCACTAACAGGCTACACGCCCAGCCATTTCCACAACACTAATGCACCCATTCACAACACCATTCTGCAACCGCACCACAAATGCCAATATCCAACCACAATTTACCTGCACCCTCTACCTAACACTTACACTACCCGCCCCGGGTGCTCGTGAAAGGGGTCCACTCTTCCCCCATCCACACCTTCGCACCATGCACACCACTCCGTACCACTCACTCCAACTCTCTCCACACACCTGTACCTGCACACCTGTGCTCTCACACCTGGTGCCACCTGCACCCTTCTCTCCCCAAGCGCATTCGCGCTGATCCACACACTCACTACTCATACACTGCTCCACACACCTGTCCAGTTGCACACCTGTGCAATCACACCTGTTCAATTCTCACAAACACGGCATCATCTCAGCTAACTACTCCCTTCTGAAACTTGCGCTTCCCAGTCGTCCCTTTAAACTATTGCGCTCCCTCGTCATTATCATCCATACTAATCTACCTGCGTCCCCACTACAGGTATCAGTCACTAACTAATCTTAACGTTACCTAATGTCATCTTCTAGATCCCTACACACAATATCCTAACCCACCCGGGCTAGTTTTCACTGCCATACACCCCATAAGCTATTGCTCCTTTGCCCCCATGGGAAGGGTGGCAGGGATGCCATCCCACCACATCGGGGGTCTCTCACTACCAATTTCGCTCGTCCAAATCCAACAATTCAAAAATTTTCTATTTACTGCCAATTCTATTCACTTTTCTAAATTTTGTATCAAATCACTACTATCACTATCACCATTACCCGTCTACTTATTACATCCTCTCGGTGCGCCAATTCACATCTACAGCCCGGCTTCGTACAGCCGAGTAATGAATGCGGGTCGTTTTGTGCCAGCGGCTGGATACGTCCCGCATTCGGGGCAGGGACGGGGGCTTACCCGGGCCGAGATCCCACGCACCACTTCGGCGTGGAGCCATCCAATGTCCCGATCTCGACCTGCCGGCACGTCTCAATAGAAAGTGGTCGCCATGACGACCCTTCCTATCGAACTGCCCGCTCCGCCTAGTGGAGCCCGGACGCGGCCGTTCCACGCGAGGCCCAGCGTGGATCGCGCACGGCGGTCCTTTCGAACCCGCCGTGGCTCGGATCCGCGCTGGTTCTCGCGGCACGCGAAGCCCGGCACGCACCGAGGGCCTGATTCGGCTATAAGTCGTTCTAAACTCTACCCCGTCTAACGTCGACGCTTCACCTGGACGCTTACACCCCGCAGCCCGTTCCTTGCTCACACATCCAGCCGTGCCCATGCTCCTCGTACCTTTCCTTACACACCCAGGTACACCCATTCCACTCACAGCCTTGGTCACACACCTGACCACCGAACACTTTGGCACACATTCGTTCGTAGCACACCTCACCAATACACCTCTTCGCACCCCCTCCTCGGTCACCTCCTCTGTGACAATCACAGGTGTGCTCTCATTCGCACACCCAACCACGTGCCTCACTACCAATTCCAGCGTGCATTCCCAACCACGCTCTCCCATTCCAGGTGTGCATCCTTCCATCCCAGGTGTACATCCTCGCTCACCTGTCACAACTAACTCACGCTCCATGTCACTCTCACTACTTTCACCTCCATTCCTGACAGCGCACTCACCCTTCCTCTTGACAGCGCACTCTTTCCTCATGCACCTGTCCGTCACACACCTTTCTCGCGCACACTCTCCCGTTACACCCTCTGTAACACTCACCACAGGTGTGCATTCTTCCTTACTTCTGACAGCGCACTCTTTCCTCATGCACCTGTCCGTTACACACCTCTCTCGCGCACACCCTTGCGCACACTCTCCCGTCACACCCTCTGTAACACTCACCACACCGCGCTTCCATGTGCTCCCTCGCACACGCGCTACGACCGACTCACTCTCGCCAGCACACTCACTCCTTGGCACGCACTTTTTCCTCACACACCCCAGAGTCGGACTTTCTCGCACACCTCCTTTTTCGCACACCAGACCTGTCGCACACTTCACCAGTGGCCTCTCACGAACACCCGGGTCTATCTCGACCCCCAAGCTTCTTAAATCCCCTGGCGCATCATACGCACGACCATATTGGTCACCACTCACACCGGGTCCTCTTCCTCTTCGCTTCTCCTCCATCACCTGCGAATCCCTCATCCGGTTAATGAGCACATCATCACGATCCAAACACAGACTTTGGACCAATTCTTTTATCTCCTCTTTTATCTCTTTGTTATCCTCTCTCCGTCGCTTCTTAATTTCGCTCATCCCTTCTTCCACTTCTTCTAATTTGTGCTTCACTTCTTTTATTCCCCGGTACGTCTCCTCAAGCTCGTCCTCCAAGGCTACCTTGACCGTTTCCATGTGCGTCCTCACCTGCCGGTCCTTCGTCTCCATTACCTCTATCACCTCGTCCAACCTCGTTGTCAGTCCCTCACGTACCATCTGACATTCCCTCTTCGTCGCTATCAAGTCATCTTTTAGTTCTTTCTGTGTCGCTTTTAAACCTCCTATTACCGCTGTGTTCTTTTGAACCTGCTCCGTTAGTCCTTTTTGTCCCTCCGTCAGCTGTTCCACCTCCTGCGTCAGGTCCTCTATGCCCCCTTGTAACTTTACAGTCCCCTTTCTCACCTCCTTCTCCATGTGCTCCTTACAGTGCCTCACCTCCTCGCGCACTCCTCCGACCTCCTCACTCACTCCTCTTCTGATCTCCTCTCCCATCACTTGCATCTCCTGCCCAGATGCCACCCTCATCTGCTCCATTTCCTCCCTGTGAGCATCCAGTTTGGTTTCTACCCCCATTCTGACCCCCTCTATCTGCTGCTCCATTTGTTTAACTTCCCTTTCCGCTTGGTCCCTCATGTCCCTCAATTTGCCTTCCATACTGTTTTCTAACCCCTCTAACCCATTTTTCACTCCCTCTATCTGATTCTCCTGGGCAGCCATTCTATTTTCTACCCCCGTTAACCCATGTTTCACCTCTTTTATCCCGTTGTCTAACCCCTCAAAATTATTGTCTAACTTCCCAATTTTCTTGTCTAACTCCTCAAAATTATTGTCTAACTTCTCACCGGTACCCCTCATTTGGCCCTCTAATCGCCCACTATCAACCCTCATTTGCTCACTCTGAGCATCCATCCGGTTCCCCATTACCCCCATTTGGTTTCCCAAGTCATTCCTCAGGTCTTCACTTGTCTGGACCATGAGCGCCTTTATTTGTTCCATAAATAGGCCCCAATCCATCGGCGGCGCTGCTACGGTCGCGGGCGCGGTGACCAGCGAGGCGCCATTTTGTGCGTTTGCTACCCCCGCTGTTTCGCTCTCCTCACGTGTCTCAATTTGGTCCTGGACCGACCCTGCTTCACTCTCCCCTACCGGACCCCAGCCGTCTTGATCCGCCATAGCGCGACTTTCAAAATTCGGGTTTTGTAAAACAAAACAAATTTCGGCCGCTCCAAATTTTGACCAAATTTTTTTTTTTTCCTCTATTCGTTTTTTTTTTTTTCAAAATTTGGTCGGGCCTCGAATCCCACTCCTGACACCAATTGTTACAGACGTGGCTTGGATGTTATTTACCGAGCGGTTTTATGGTATGACCACGTCTGCACAAGTTACCCGATTGTGCCCGAACGTTGGCTAGTCGCGCGATGCTGGCTCAATAAGAAAAAGAAGACACCCGGCTGGATTACAATAACACAATACGACACCAATGTTTCAATTCTCAAGACCTCCGGAGGAGATTATATTCGTACGGAAAGGTCAGATTACAGGGGCTAGAGGTATAATCACAGAAAGACAGGCACTTAGACACACTCTTATATTAACCCCGGACAGACGACTGACAAACGGGACAACGGCTGACTCACACGGGGGTTGATGACAGGAAAGCGGGTATCGATGGCTCCAGGTCCTCCTGGGCTCGGGGCAGGGTACAGTACGGTCCGGTCCGGTCCAAAGATGCGGGGAGGTATCGTCGCGCTGGGGGTGGCGGTGGCTTCTCTCTCCAAGCTGAGGCGCATCTGTCGTCACATCCGGCGCGGGGCCGCGTATATCCGGCGGGGAGTGACACGCCCTCGGCTCGTTAGCGCCGCCCCAGATGGAATCGGCACGTTGCTTCTCATTGGGTGCGTGGGGGGGGTTACTGGCTCCGCCCCTGACGAGGAGCTGACAGCCAGCCCCTTCGGGGTAACGCCGTGGAGCGCATGGTCATGGCGGGTAACCGAGCCGGTGTGAGGACGCACACTCCCCGCCCCTCTGTTGTTGTAGTCGTAGTTGTAGTTGTAATTGTTGTTGTAGTTGTTGTTATTGTTGTTGTTTGGGGAAGAAGATGGGAGGAGGTATGGGAAAGGTCCTAAACTCACTACTGATGCCATATAATCACATTCTGGTGCAACGAAGAGTCATAATTAATGGAGACGAGGCCTTAACTGACATAGAATAAGAATAGCTATGAAGATGTCCGAAAGTTGTCTACGTGTGGTGCGGTGGACCTGGGCACGACATTTAATGGGGGAATAAGGGGAAGGTCGGCTCTACTGATTGTTATTTACATGCAATGGGACTAGGGAATGGGGGATTGGGGAAAGTTGGGGAGTTTTGGAGAAAATAGGGGAATATTTACAAGCGGATATGGAGGCCAAATTCCATATTCGCAACAATATATATATATATATATATACTAGCTGAGGTACCCGGCTTCGCCCGGGTTGAATAAGAATAATACAAATATATGATGAAAAGAACATGTATATTTTAGAGCAATATCACAGTACATTTCCTACATGACGTTTTGTCAATTTTCAATTTCTCAAAACCTCTTGGTATACAACATTTCTGGTTTTCTTACTTGGTGCTGTCGTGGAAGTGTGTTTGGGACTCGAGACTCCAATGACCGGAAACAGGTTTACAAAAGATCAAGACTTTATTAACTACTAGTTCACTTGTTTCAATATAATAAGGAACTACAATACCATAACGAATTTAGTAATTCAAGTCGTTGGTTCTTCCTCATTGGCCGGTGCTCTCCTGGCGCTGCTTTCCCATTGCATACTCGTTCGTCCGTCGGGCAGATGTTCTCGTGGCAAGTCCTCCTGACTCAAAGTTTGCTCTTGCTTATATGGGCAAATTGGAGTTAATCCTCCGTGCGCTGAATGTTAATCCTCCGTGCGCTGAAGCTCCTTGGTCATCCACAACCGCCTCCCTGCTGGGGAGGTTCTTCACCCTCTTTGCATCCCGATGTCCAAAAACAAATAGTGCGGGCTTGGGAATGTGTGTTAGCCCGGGGTCGTAATAAAGGTGGACAAAAGGACTCCCAGCTTCGACAGAGCGAGATACATTCCTGACATTCTTACAACCACCTGCTAGTACCTGCTTCCAACCAATGAGTTATACTGAGTTACAATCAATGAGTTACATTTCCACAATTCCCTCATCTTTTTGTTTTTGTTTATATTAACCATTAATCTAAACATCAATAAAAGTAAACAATCAATCACTAAAAGTAAACATCAATACAAGTATAAGTAAATAATCAATCACTACAAGTAAATATCAATACAAGTATAAGTAAATAATCAATCACTACAAGTAAATATCAATACAAGTATAAGTAAATATCAATACAAGTACTCAAACCACAACTTTGGTAATTACATTCCCTTGGGCATACACCGTCATCCTGCAAGAATCACAAAACATTTCGTTGGTCATTGACTCCTTCCATATTGTTCAATCTATTGCATTTGCATCCCAAATATCTTTTCAAAACAACACTTCACCATCACCAAGATACAACAATTTCACTTCATTTTCAAGTTTTGTAAAGCATCTGCAACATCTGGCAAAAACGTTTGCCTCCACACAAATGTTGACTCTTTGTTTGAAAGGAAGGGCTGATCACTTGTGTTTGAATCCAGGTATGAAACATTTTCTGTCTTCATAACACCTGCACTACTTCGTGTAGGATTTCGCTGTTGTGGTAACAGTGCGGAGTCATAGACTGACCCTGCTCTCCATGTAGCATTCTTGCCACTTTTGCTGTAAACCATAGTAATTCCTGAACAAGGCCTTCGCCCAGTTGTAGTCGACTTGCCTCTTCCCTCATTATGAGTGGGCAGCAAGTATTGGTGTGACGTTGATTGGCCAGCAAGATGTGGAACAGGGATGCCGGATGCATCCACAATGATGTTGGGACCATGGTGTTCAGGTCATCCATGGTCCATACCATGAGCAACCAGCGGAATTGTGCACAGCTGTTGTGAAAAGGCACAGCCATTTGTTTGCAGCTCCATGCTGGCTCCCCGCAAGTTGGTGAAGTAATAACATATGTTCCCGCATTTCACAGAGGTTGCAGGTAAAATGTCGTTGTCCTGCAACTTCTGATGTGATGAATGTTCCAAGCCTTCGAACAAGAGTAAGTGATCGCCTTTCTTTCATATGTTGCAGTGTGATCCAGGCAGATGGTCACATAAATTTCCTTGGTGAAGGTAAGCATCCATCTCCAAGTTACACGGGAGAATGTCTTCATCATTCTTTGAGAAAGAGGGTGTATGCCACGATTAACTTCATTTTTTAGCCACAAATTTTCTTTCTTTCTTCTTCCCAATTCCGTTAGCAATCCCTCCAAAATGTGATCTCGTCTTATCCTTATGCTCAGTCATATCTGAATCTGCTTTCCGCACACACTGAATCAGATAGGGTACATCTTACCATGAAATCAGCATAATCATGTATATCTTCCGACAGTTTCACATTCAACAATTTGTTGTTTTTCCTTAACACAAAAAGTTATATTCATTTATATGCGTCACACAAATAATATTCAATCAGGTATGTATTTTATTACTAAACTAAGAATAGCATTGTATATGATTACAATCACAAACGGGAATACCTAATTCCCAACAACAATTTTCCCAAACCAACAAATTAAGCATAATGTATAATTACCATAATTCCTCTCCACTTTTTCTTTTCCCTCTTTTTTTTTTTTTTTTTTTTTTTTTTTTTTTTCCTAACAGTGTGTCACTCGTGGTGATATGAGTTCATTGATATTGTAATTGACACAACTCATAACATTGTCGTTATGCCATTATCTTAATTCTACTGTTTATGTCGCCATAAAAGTCTTCCTTTTTTGGTTCCACATTTCTTTCCTCATTTGTCACTTCATGTGTTATCATCGTGTTGTTGGTTACCTTATTCAAACACACCGTCACTAAGGCTTTCAAGCAAGCCACCACTAAAACAATTGCCAATATAACTACTAAACCAACAAACAAGTCTGCTACTCCTTGTATATATTCATATCTATGACATAGTTATATGTCGATGACATTTAACATTATATACCAAACTAACAAGCTTCCTAAAAGGTAAATAAAGAAAATCCCTTAATATGTAACATAATCAGATTATTTGTCTTACCCTGATCCCCCTATCTCCCGGGGTTGAACTCAATCCCCTGATCATGGGTGTAGTTGTGATACATTTTTTCACTCATGCTGTATTAATATCAGCAGGTAATTGTATGTCATGTAGGCAAATAAATGTCACTATTCCAAGTAGGAATATCACATGTTGAAAATGTAATGTTTATCAATGCAAGGGGTGTTAAAATGTAATTCAAATGACTGTAAATCATGACTATCATTTTTCTACCACTGAATGTTCTGCTGGGCTGCTAGGTGCAGCCTCATTTTCTGTGGGATCGTCCACCTTAGCCCCATGTGCTTGCTTGCAATGAGAGGCATGAATCCAACTTTCTATTTTGGGTCCATATTTGTTTCTATTCTTATCAATCTCCTATGGTTTATCAATTCGTTCCAAGATACCGCAACCAAAGGTTTTAACCAAAGCTCTACCAAACTATTTCCAATTTGAACAAAAATGCCAGTGAAACAATGATTTGAAGGATTAACTTCAAGGGGTCAATAAATTTATTCTATAGCCAGATCTAATTTTCCCATCCAATAGTTTGCCTTGCCACATGTCATATTATAACACCTTAATAAACCTTCGAAAAAATGTTTCCCATCTCAACAAATTTCCTTTTTACAAATAGCCATGTGTAACTTACGTATTTAACTACAATTTCCTCTCAATTTGTTTGGCCTAACTGGCCGCAAAAGTGGCTGCCAGCATGCAGTACCGTTTTTTATCTACCAAGGAAGTGTTCCACACAAGACCTCTACCAAAATGTTGTTTGTAAAAACAAATCTGGGATTTCTGATTACATGGATGCACACTCTCAGGACATTTTCAGGCTGCTGTTAACAATCCACTACGATGACTTAATTCCTTTACCCACAATCAAATAATTAGTACAAATTGAGGATATTATCCTTATCACATTCTTTTATAGATTCATTATGTTGGATCTAATTTTTTCCAATAATTTTCCACTGCTGTAAGGCGGAACAATAGCTCTCATAAGTCTTAGTAATATCGTACTTAATTTGCCCAGCAGAGAATAATTTATTTACTATCCTTTCTCATCTGTTAACCAGTGACTTTGTTTAAACTCCAGAACTGAAAACCCACAATAGTTCAAACCAGCAAAATTTTCTTTACTCTTTTCCCATATCATCTATGCCTAAAACACATCCATACATACAGCACAATTTATATGCTGATAAAATTCAAGTTTATATATATAAAATCCATGAGCAGAGTATTCTGGGAAGTCAGTGTAAGACCTCTCCCAAATTTGGATGATTTTGTACTTCCTCATTTCCTTTTATGAAGCTCATATCCATAAATAGATGTTATTCTCATATACATTCTATCAAAAATGGAATCCCAAAATTACTCACAATTTTACTATTAATTAATGGCTGCTCATAACCCAGCACATCAAATTTTTATATTCCATTTCCCTTGACAAAAGAGATAATGCTCATAATCAAATTATATTTCTATTTTATTTTACGGATTCTCTGGATATTCAATCCCATCCACATATCCCAATCCCATCCACATATAACTATCCATTTCCAGACAGGCACACTGTCGGTGTCAACAATCTTGTAAGATTGATACACAAAAACACACACACACATGCATTATGCATATTTGTTTGCGTTGGAACCATTATTTACAGATCAGATGGGTGTCAATTTTATTTCAATTTCATAAAATTTGTCAATCAAATTCAAAATGCTTATAGACAAATAAACCAAAAGTCCATTCTTAGAAAACCCTTATGATGTCACATTGAAATTACCCTTTCTGCCTTCACAATAATCTATCCAAATTTTGACTACACACCCATTTGCATGTCAGTCGACCATTGACCTATCAATCGTGCGGAACAATAGTCCGAAATTCCCACCTGATCATCATGTGACTCTTGTTACTTGGTTTGCCAAAAATTGCAACGCAATTGTTCCAAACTTTGTAAATTTAAAATTGCTGTGCCCAAAATAGAAGATCCAATTTTGGCATTTGATCAATTAATTATTAATTTGTTAACAAGCAAAAAGAAAAAATGAATCATTCTTGCTCTGAAAACTTTTCAGACGCAAGAATCATCGACAGTTATTCATGTTTGTCCAGTAATCGAATCTGTTGAGGCCAATCATCATTTGGGATTTGCAGCAATGAAGGCCTAATCATTGTCTGAGGTATCGGTCAGCACTGGTACCCTTGATCTTGGTTTACCCTATTAACTTGTCTTCCTTTTGGTATACGGACATCCTCTTTTCCAATGTCCCATCCGTCCACATTTGAAACACCGGTTTCTGTCGTTGTCTGATCTGTGCACCTGTGCACTTGTATTGCTGGGCTGCATCTCTACATCCCTGAGTTGCCACTGCAATCTCTCGTTATCTCCTGAAACACGAAAAAATTCTCTGTACCGTCCTTTTTGGGGAGACAACTGGAAATCTGATGGGACAACTGTCACTTTCGTTCCTAATTTCGAGGGCAGTTGTGCATTTGTCTCCTCCACTGTATCCTGTATCCTTTTTATTTTAAGTTCTAGATCCGTTATCCGTTCTTGCTGTTCCCGTTGTCTGGATTCACCATCCCAAAGATGGAATGCAAGCCAGTCTACCGTTAGATTCTGTCTCTTCCTGGCTTTCAATCTTTGTTCCAATCTTTCCAATCGACTTCGCTCGAATGTACCATCTCTTGGAAACTCCTCATCATGTCCCTTTGTCCACAAATACCAATTCTCGACCTGTCTTATAGCTTCGGCACCATAACGGTCGTACATATGATGTGTACAAGTACCTTTTTGTGGAATTTCTGGTTGTCCTTGTGTATTCTTGCAGGCTCCATTTCCCATTCTGCCTTTTATCAAAGTAGCGTTGGATGTGTTGTAGCTTGTTCCAGGTTCCTCTAAAGCTTCACTCGTACCTCCAGGAAGGATCTCTCCACCTGTTCACACGGTGATTTCCAGAGAATCTCCCTCAGCTGTGGCTTTTGCACAATCCAATCTCACAGATCAGTATTTGCAGATGAGCCGGAGGGTCAGTATGAAATGGGTGAATCCTCAGGTGTCCGCTCTGTTTGACGGGGAAATCACACAATGGTAACCGCACATATATATCTGTATATAAACTCACCACCTTGCTCAATTTTCCCAGGTTGTCTCCACATTGATAATATCTCGCAAATATATCAAAGCTTCTTTCTTGAGACCGCATTTTCATCAATCAAACAATCAATATATTCAATTCAATTTATTCAGTTCAATTTATGCAATTAAATTCAATCAATTAGATTCAATCAATTAACAATTCAATCAATTATTCAATTTCAATTAATTCATCAATATTCATCAATAAATCAAATTAATCATTTTGAATGACTCCTTGCATAAGCCCTTTCCCCAATGATGTCAGGACAGGTCCATCCATTGACTGAGATCGACTCATCGGTCGTCACCTCTGGTTCGTACCTCATGTCAATTGATGAATCACCGTCCTGTCCTAGGGTCATATCTGACATATTTCCCCATTTTGCCTGGTCTCCACAAATTTTCTTTGCAACCACTAAAGGCAACTCATCCTTCATTCGTGAGACAGCCAAAATGGATGGCAGATATTAAAGTTCATTGGAAAAAATATCTCATCATTTTTTTTTTTTTCTTTAATAGTACCCAAAATCTCTTGGCAATTTAAATTTCGTAAAACTACTGAAATAAGACTGTAAAATTCCTTCAATCATGCTAAATTTTGAAGCTCCATTGCTTGTAACACCCAATTTATCCCATAGGGCTTGAAAGTTCTTTCCCAAGTTCATGCAATCATTCTGCATTTGAACCCTATGATATCATTCATAATAATCATCATGATTTTATAGTCATGGTCATATCATAATCATCTATTTAAAACGAACATTTCCTTTATCACCACAATTATGTGGTATAATCAACAATAGAATAAAACTGTACATAGCAACAGGCTACCTCATGGCCACTCAGTATACCTATTGACAATAAGTCATAACAATATCGAATAATCATTGAACAATTCAAAAATCGCTTCCACTGCTCCAGCCGCAGCATTCGTCATTTTGTTTGCTCATCCGCATGACCAAAACGAAATAAAGGGAGCTCAACCATTACACAGCGCTTTTAATGGCGCATGCCATAGAAACTCAACGCAATTTCGACTCAGCCAGAAAACGAGCAAATTTTGCAGGATGTTAACTGGAATTAGTCGTGAAAATATATCCAAAATACACAAAAAATACACATCCACAAAATAAACAACAAACCCAAACAAACCCAAGGTCGACCCTCTTACACAGTAAATTACATCATTTCAGCATCGTATTGATTGCTGAAATATTCCAGGGTTTATACATACCTTAAAAGAGGTATGCGTGGTGTTGCCCCCTCCCACGTTTATTCCAGGGTTTATACACACCTTAAAAGAGGTATGCGTGGTGTTGCCCCCTCCCACTTTTAATTCCTCATTAAATTACTTATTAAATTACTTATTAAATTACTCATTAAATTACTCATTAAATTACTCATTAAATTATTCGTTAAATTACTCATTAAATTACTCATTAAATTACTCATTAAATTATTCGTTAAATTACTCATTAAATTACTCATTAAATTATTCGTTAAATTACTCATTAAATTACTCATTAAATTACTCATTAAATTATTCGTTAAATTACTCATTAAATTACTCATTAAATTACTCATTAAATTACTCAGTAAATTACTCATTAAATTACTCATTAAATTACTCATTAAATTACTCAGTAAATTACTCATTAACTTAACTTACATAGTTTCAGCATTGTATTGATTGCTGAAATATTCCAGGGTTTATACACACCTTAAAAGAGGTATGCGTGGTGTTGCCCCCTCCCACTTTTAATTACTCATTACATCGTTTCCATTTAAAAAAAACATCGCTTCTACTGCTCCAGCCGCAGCATTTGTCACTTTGTTTGCTCATCCGCATGACCAAACCGAAATAAAAGGAGCTCAACCATTACACAGCGCTTTTAATGGCGCATGCCATAGAAACTCAACGCAATTTCGACTCGGCCAGCAAACGAGCAAATTTTGCAGGATGTTAACTGGAATTAGTCGTGAAAATATATCCAAAATACACAAGAAATACACAAAAATACACTCCCACACAAATAAACAACATTTATTCCGTTCAACAGAACAAACATTTCCTCTATCATGACACGCATGTCTTCAAAATTATATGACCAAGAGAAAAAGTAAAATTAATTAAAACTGCGGGCAGTGATGATCCGGGGACCATACCGCTCCATCCTGATTGGACGAGTGCGTGCTAGAGTCGTTAACAACGACAGTCCAGATCCGATTGTTCAAAATTTCAACTCAATCGATCGAAAAATGAACGCAGGGATGCATTTTAAAGGTGCAGTGGCACTAACTGAGTTGCCACGAATATGGCCACGAAATTGCCAATATGGCCATCACAAAATATTTTCCTTAATCAATTGGCTCATAGCATAACCAATCTGCAAGTTTTTCATCCGAAGATGTATCTCTCAGGAATTTTAATTAAATAAGTCATTTATAAATCAACGAGTTAATTTATTAAATGATTAATCAATAAATCAAATTTTTCCTTGACAGCCATATCACTCGGTCAGTGTCATGTCCAAATATCAGCTTCCTTACTCAAAAGGTGCCTGAGTTAATGTAATGTAATTACTGTAATAAGATTACTGCAATTACTGTAATGATTACTGTAATTACTGTAATTACCGGAACTGTAATTAACTGTAATTACCTCAGGTAATTACTGTAATGTAATTACTGTAATGTAATAAGAAATGTAATTAATTAAATAAGTACGGGTTCCAACAACAAGTTCCAACAGCAAGTTCCAACAACAAGTTCCAACAAGTTCCAACAGCAAGTTCCAACAGCAAGTTCCAACAACAAGTTCCAACAGCAAGTTCCAACAGCAAGTTCCAACAACAAGTTCCAACAGCAAGTTCCAACAACAAGTTCCAACAGCAAGTTCCAACAACAAGTTCCAACAACAAGTTCCAACAACAAGTTCCAACAACAAGTTCCAACAAGTTCCAACAGCAAGTTCCAACAGCAAGTTGCAACAACAAGTTCCAACAAGTTCCAACAACAAGTTCCAACAACAAGTTCCAACAACAAGTTCCAACAAGTTCCAACAGCAAGTTCCAACAACAAGTTCCAACAACAAGTTCCAACAGCAAGTTCCAACAACAAGTTCCAACAGCAAGTTCCAACAACAAGTTCCAACAAGTTCCAACAACAAGTTCCAACAGCAAGTTCCAACAGCAAGTTCCAACAAGTTCCAACAGCAAGTTCCAACAACAAGTTCCAACAACAAGTTCCAACAACAAGTTCCAACAAGTTCCAACAGCAAGTTCCAACAACAAGTTCCAACAACAAGTTCCAACAACAAGTTCCAACAACAAGTTCCAACAAGTTCCAACAGCAAGTTCCAACAGCAAGTTGCAACAACAAGTTCCAACAAGTTCCAACAACAAGTTCCAACAGCAAGTTGCAACAACAAGTTCCAACAAGTTCCAACAACAAGTTCCAACAACAAGTTCCAACAACAAGTTCCAACAAGTTCCAACAGCAAGTTCCAACAACAAGTTCCAACAAGTTCCAACAGCAAGTTCCAACAGCAAGTTGCAACAACAAGTTCCAACAAGTTCCAACAACAAGTTCCAACAACAAGTTCCAACAACAAGTTCCAACAACAGGTTCCAACAACAAGTTCCAACAAGTTCCAACAGCAAGTTCCAACAACAAGTTCCAACAACAAGTTCCAACAACAAGTTCCAACAACAGGTTCCAACAACAAGTTCCAACAAGTTCCAACAGCAAGTTCCAACAACAAGTTCCAACAACAAGTTCCAACAACAAGTTCCAACAGCAAGTTCCAACAACAAGTTCCAACAGCAAGTTCCAACAACAAGTTCCAACAACAAGTTCCAACAGCAAGTTCCAACAACAAGTTCCGACAGCAAGTTCCAACAAGTTCCAACAGCAAGTTCCAACAGCAAGTTCCAACAATTACTTTCATTTGCTATAGCAGCCCTTGTATGGGCTAAATGTAAAAAAGTATTAATCCCGTGTAATCAATCCATCGGATTCTAAAGGTGTGTCTTTATCCTTCATCAAACTTCTCTTCTGCTTTTGTCGTTCCGCATGATCATATATCTGTGTATCATTTGCTGGTGTTGCGTTTTGTTCCCTCATTACCCCAAAATAATCCATACAACACAGAGTCCCCACTACCAGAGAACCCATTCCTAGGATAAATATCACCATTTTCAAGGAGTATCTGAAGTAGAAGTCTCTGGTTTCCCTTGATTGGTCGGCTTGTCTTGATACGGTGTTTCCCTTTGTCCCACCTGTATCCATCTGTAAAGCATGTGTCTGACTATCATCTTTATCTCTGTTTGTCTCTATGTCTCTCTTTCTTTCTTTTTCTGTCTATCTCTCTCTGTCTGTCTCTCTTTCTCACTTTGTCTCACTCTGTCTATCTCTTTTTGTCTGTCTCTCTCTATGTGTCTGACTATCATTTTTATCTCTGTTTGTCTCTATGTCTCTCTTTCTTTCTTTTTTTCTGTCTATCTCTCTCTGTCTGTCTCTCTTTCTCACTTTGTCTCACTCAGTGTCTATCTCTTTTTGTCTGTCTCTCTCTATGTGTCTGACTCTGACTATCATCTTTATCTCTGTTTGTCTCTATGTCTCTCTTTCTTTCTTTTTCTGTCTATCTCTCTCTGTCTGTCTCTCTTTCTCACTTTGTCTCACTCTGTCTATCTCTTTTTGTCTGTCTCTCTCTATGTGTCTGACTCTGACTATCATCTTTATCTCTGTTTGTCTCTATGTCTCTCTTTCTTTCTTTTTCTGTCTATCTCTCTCTGTCTGTCTCTCTTTCTCACTTTGTCTCACTCTGTCTATCTCTTTTTGTCTGTCTCTCTCTATGTGTCTGACTCTGACTATCATCTTTATCTCTGTTTGTCTCTATGTCTCTCTTTCTTTCTTTTTCTGTCTATCTCTCTCTGTCTGTCTCTCTTTCTCACTTTGTCTCACTCTGTCTATCTCTTTTTGTCTGTCTCTCTCTATGTGTCTGACTCTGACTATCATCTTTATCTCTGTTTGTCTCTATGTCTCTCTTTCTTTCTTTTTCTGTCTATCTCTCTCTGTCTGTCTCTCTTTCTCACTTTGTCTCACTCTGTCTATCTCTTTTTGTCTGTCTCTCTCTATGTGTCTGACTCTGACTATCATCTTTATCTCTGTTTGTCTCTATGTCTCTCTTTCTTTCTTTTTCTGTCTATCTCTCTCTGTCTGTCTCTCTTTCTCACTTTGTCTCACTCTGTCTATCTCTTTTTGTCTGTCTCTCTCTATGTGTCTGACTCTGACTATCATCTTTATCTCTGTTTGTCTCTATGTCTCTCTTTCTTTCTTTTTCTGTCTATCTCTCTCTGTCTGTCTCTCTTTCTCACTTTGTCTCACTCTGTCTATCTCTTTTTGTCTGTCTCTCTCTATGTGTCTGACTCTGACTATCATCTTTATCTCTGTTTGTCTCTATGGCTCTCTTTCTTTCTTTTTCTGTCTATCTCTCTCTGTCTGTCTCTCTTTCTCACTTTGTCTCACTCTGTCTATCTCTTTTTGTCTGTCTCTCTCTATGTGTCTGACTCTGACTATCATCTTTATCTCTGTTTGTCTCTATGTCTCTCTTTCTTTCTTTTTCTGTCTTTCTCTCTCTGTCTGTCTCTCTTTCTCACTTTGTCTCACTCTGTCTATCTCTTTTTGTCTGTCTCTCTCTATGTGTCTGACTCTGACTATCATCTTTATCTCTGTTTGTCTCTATGTCTCTCTTTCTTTCTTTTTCTGTCTATCTCTCTCTGTCTGTCTCTCTTTCTCACTTTGTCTCACTCTGTCTATCTCTTTTTGTCTGTCTCTCTCTATGTGTCTGACTCTGACTATCATCTTTATCTCTGTTTGTCTCTATGTCTCTCTTTCTTTCTTTTTCTGTCTTTCTCTCTCTGTCTGTCTCTCTTTCTCACTTTGTCTCACTCTGTCTATCTCTTTTTGTCTGTCTCTCTCTATGTGTCTGACTCTGACTATCATCTTTATCTCTGTTTGTCTCTATGTCTCTCTTTCTTTCTTTTTCTGTCTATCTCTCTCTGTCTGTCTCTCTTTCTCACTTTGTCTCACTCTGTCTATCTCTTTTTGTCTGTCTCTCTCTATGTGTCTGACTCTGACTATCATCTTTATCTCTGTTTGTCTCTATGTCTCTCTTTCTTTCTTTTTCTGTCTATCTCTCTCTGTCTGTCTCTCTTTCTCACTTTGTCTCTTTGGTCCATTCGCAAAGCCAAAACGAACGACCACAGAACCCTCGCCATTAATATCTATTGTAAGCGTGCCAAATCAATAAGTATCAATTTTTCTATGAGCCTCGACCAGAGAGTGGTTGCTACTCACAAAACACCATTTCCTGTAATTATCTCTCACTAGGGCATGCCCATACTATATATATATCTAAAATTATATCCCCCGCCGAGCAAGTCGCTGGCTCCAAGTCGAGTGCTTTGAACAAAAAAAGAAGTACTCTTAACGGTGGTTTTTTATTCAACCGTGAAGCATGTCTCAAAGGCTTCTTGATGGACCTGGACAAAATTTGATGCAATTTTTTCCTCAATCGCCATCTTTCATCATAATTCTGGACCGGCATGAGGGGGGTTGTCTGTCATGAATTTATAGGCATGGCGGGAAAACTGAAAAAAAAAATTCTCTATTTAAAACGGGTGTACACGATTGTACACGTGTACGGACCTTACCGACCCGGCAAACAAATCGCCTCATGCACATCAGTGGTGCGTTTCTTCGTGGCGCGTGTCAGAAGAATTACACAGCGCAGGAAAAATACGTATTTACAGAAATCGTTAAAAAAAAACTCGGATAATCGCTAAAATCGTTGTGGCCGGTGTACCATATTGGAAATATATATATATATAATTATAATTCCGTTTCCCGGTTCCCTGTCGCTCGCCAAGCGCCGATCAAGTCAAGTGCTTCGAACAAGTGCAAAAAAAAGTAGTACTTTATCCGTGTGCTGGTGGGTAAACGAGTGTACCGGCCTTACACGTCCTGGAAGCAGATCGTCCCATGGTGCACT
>NC_136262.1:180827974-180957974 GCF_964187855.1 Myxine glutinosa
ACTTGTGTTGGTGCAGGAAACCACTTTTGCACTTGTATTAGTGTGGAAAAAACACTTTTCGCACTTGTATTAGTGTTGAAAAAACACTTTTCGCACTTGTGTTAGTGTTGAAAAACCACTTTTCGCACTTGTGTTGGTGCAGGAAACCACTTTTGCACTTGTATTAGTGTGGAAAAAGCACTTTTTGCACTTGTGATAGTGTTGAAAAACCACTTTTCGCACTTGTGTTACTGTTGAAAAACCACTTTTCGCACTTGTGTTGGTGCAGGAAACCACTATTGCACTTGTATTAGTGTGGAAAAACCACGTTTTGCACTTGTGTTAGTGTTGAAAAACCACTTTTCGCACTTGTGTTAGTGTTGAAAAACCACTTTTCGCACTTGTGTTGGTGCAGGAAACCACTTTTGCACTTGTATTAGTGTGGAAAAAACACTTTTTGCACTTGTGATAGTGTTGAAAAACCACTTTTCGCACTTGTGTTAGTGTTGAAAAACCACTTTTCGCACTTGTGTTGGTGCAGGAAACCACTTTTGCACTTGTATAAATGTGGAAAAAAGACTTTTCGCACTTGTGTTAGTGTTGAAAAACCACTTTTCGCACTTGTGTTAGTGTTGAAAAAACACTTTTCGCACTTGTGTTTGTGCAGGAAACCACTTTTGCACTTGTATTAGTGTAGAAAAAACACTTTTTGCACTTGTGATAGTGTTGAAAAACCACTTTTCGCACTTGTCTTAGTGTTGAAAAACCACTTTTCGCACTTGTGTTGGTGCAGGAAACCACTTTTGCACTTGTATTAGTGTGGAAAAACCACTTTTCGCACTTGTGTTAGTGTTGAAAAACCACTTTTCGCACTTGTGTTAGTGTTGAAAAACCACTTTTTGCACTAGTGTTAGTGTTGAAAAACCACTTTTCGCACTTGTGTTGGTGCAGGAAACCACTTTTGCACTTGTATTAGTGTGGAAAAAACACTTTTTGCACTTGTGATAGTGTTGAAAAAACACTTTTCGCACTTGTGTTAGTGTTGAAAAACCACTTTTCGCACTTGTGTTAGTGTTGAAAAACCACTTTTCGCACTTGTGTTGGTGCAGGAAACCACTTTTGCACTTGTATTAGTGTGAAAAAACCACTTTTCGCACTTGTGTTAGTGTTGAAAAACCACTTTTCGCACTTGTGTTAGTGTTGAAAAACCACTTTTCGCACTTGTGTTAGTGTTGAAAAACCACTTTTTGCACTTGTGTTGGTGCAGGCAACCACTTTTGCACTTGTATTAGTGTGGAAAAACAACTTTTTGCACTTGTGTTAGTGTTGAAAAACCACTTTTCGCACTTGTGTTAGTGTTGAAAAACCACTTTTCGCACATGTGTTAGTGTTGAAAAACCAGTTTTCGCACTTGTGTTGGTGCAGGAAACCACTTTTGCACTTGTATAGTGTGGAAAAACCACTTTTCGCACTTGTGTTAATGTTGAAAAACCACTTTTCGCACTTGTGTTAGTGTTGAAAAACCACTTTTCGCACTTGTGTTAGTGTTGAAAAACCACTTTTCGCACTTGTGTTGGTGCAGGAAAGCACTTTTGCACTTGTATTAGTGTGGAAAAACCACTTTTCGCACTTGTGTTAGTGTTGAAAAACCACTTTTCGCACTTGTGTTAGTGTTGAAAAACCACTTTTCGCACTTGTGTTGGTGCAGGAAACCACTTTTGCACTTGTATTAGTGTGGGAAAAACACTTTTTGCACTTGTGATAGTGTTGAAAAACCACTTTTCGCACTTGTGTTAGTGTTGAAAAACCACTTTTCGCACTTGTGTTGGTGCAGGAAACCACTTTTGCACTTGTATTAGGGTGGAAAAACCACTTTTCGCACTTGTGTTAGTGTTGAAAAACCACTTTTCGCACTTGTGTTAGTGTTGAAAAACCACATTTCGCACATGTGATAGTGTTGAAAAACCACTTTTCGCACTTGTGTTACTGTTGAAAAACCACTTTTCGCACTTGTGTTGGTGCAGGAAACCACTTTTGCACTTGTATTAGTGTGGAAAAACCACGTTTTGCACTTGTGTTAGTGTTGAAAACCCACTTTTCGCACTTGTGTTAGTGTTGAAAAACCACTTTTCGCACTTGTGTTGGTGCAGGAAACCACTTTTGCACTTGTATTAGTGTGGAAAAAACACTTTTTGCACTTGTGATAGTGTTGAAAAACCACTTTTCGCACTTGTGTTAGTGTTGAAAAACCACTTTTCGCACTTGTGTTGGTGCAGGAAACCACTTTTGCACTTGTATAAATGTGGAAAAAAGACTTTTCGCACTTGTGTTAGTGTTGAAAAACCACTTTTTGCACTTGTGTTAGTGTTGAAAAAACACTTTTCGCACTTGTGTTGGTGCAGGAAACCACTTTTGCACTTGTATTAGTGTGGAAAAAACACTTTTTGCACTTGTGATAGTGTTGAAAAACGACTTTTCGCACTTGTGTTAGTGTTGAAAAACCACTTTTTGCACTTGTGTTAGTGTTGAAAAACCACTTTTCGCACTTGTGTTGGTGAAGGAAACCACTTTTGCACTTGTATTAGTGTGGAAAAACCACTTTTTGCACTTGTGTTAGTGTTGAAAAACCACTTTTCGCACTTGTGTTACTGTTGAAAAACCACTTTTCGCACATGTGTTAGTGTTGAAAAACCACTTTTCGCACTTGTGTTGGTGCAGGAAACCACTTTTGCACTTGTATTAGTGTGGAAAAACCACTTTTCGCACTTGTGTTAGTGTTGAAAAACCACTTTTCGCACTTGTGTTAGTGTTGAAAAACCACTTTTCACACTTGTGTTAGTGTTGAAAAACCACTTTTCGCACTTGTGTTGGTGCAGGAAAGCACTTTTGCACTTGTATTAGTGTGGAAAAACCACTTTTCGCACTTGTGTTAGTGTTGAAAAACCACTTTTCACACTTGTGTTAGTGTTGAAAAACCACTTTTCGCACTTGTGTTGGTGCAGGAAAGCACTTTTGCACTTGTATTAGTGTGGAAAAACCACTTTTCGCACTTGTGTTAGTGTTGAAAAACCACTTTTCGCACATGTGTTAGTGTTGAAAAACCACTTTTCGCACTTGTGTTGGTGCAGGAAAGCACTTTTGCACTTGTATTAGTGTGGGAAAAACCACTTTTTGCACTTGTGTTAGTGTTGAAAAACCACTTTTTGCACTTGTGTTAGTGTTGAAAAACCACTTTTCGCACTTGTGTTGGTGCAGGAAACCACTTTTGCACTTGTATTAGTGTGGAAAAACCACTTTTCGCACTTGTGTTAGTGTTGAAAAACCACTTTTCGCACTTGTGTTACTGTTGAAAAACCACTTTTCGCACTTGTGTTAGTGTTGAAAAACCACTTTTCGCACTTGTGTTGGTGCAGGAAACCACTTTTGCACTTGTATTAGTGTGGAAAAAACACTTTTCGCACTTGTGTTAGTGTTGAAAAACCACTTTTCGCACTTGTGTTAGTGTTGAAAAACCACTTTTCGCACTTGTGTTGATGCTGGAAACAACTTTTGCACTTGTATTAGTGTGGAAAAAACACTTTTTGCACTTGTGATAGTGTTGAAAAACACTTTTCACACTTGTGTTAGTGTTGAAAAACCACTTTTCGCACATGTGTTGGTGCAGGAAACCACTTTTGCACTTGTATTAGTGTGGAAAAATCACTTTTCGCACTTGTGTTAGTGTTGAAGAACCACTTTTCGCACTTGTGTTAGTGTTGAAAAACCACATTTCGCTGTTGTGTTGGTGCAGGAAACCACTTTTGCACTTGTATTAGTGTGGAAAAAGCACTTTTTGCACTTGTGATATTGTTTAAAAACCACTTTTCGCACTTGTGTTAGTGTTGAAAAACCACTTTTCGCACTTGTGTTAGTGTTGAAAAACCACATTTCGCTGTTGTGTTGGTGCAGGAAACCACTTTTGCACTTGTATTAGTGTGGAAAAAGCACTTTTTGCACTTGTGATAGTGTTGAAAAACCACTTTTCGCACTTGTGTTAGTGTTGAAAAACCACTTTTTGCACTTGTGTTAGTGTTGAAAAACCACTTTTCGCACTTGTGTTGGTGCAGGAAACCACTTTTGCACTTGTATTAGTGTGGAAAAACCACTTTTCGCACTTGTGTTAGTGTTGAAAAACCACTTTTCGCACTTGTGTTACTGTTGAAAAACCACTTTTCGCACTTGTGTTAGTGTTGAAAAACCACTTTTCGCACTTGTGTTGGTGCAGGAAACCACTTTTGCACTTGTATTAGTGTGGAAAAAACACTTTTCGCACTTGTGTTAGTGTTGAAAAACCACTTTTCGCACTTGTGTTAGTGTTGAAAAACCACTTTTCGCACTTGTGTTGATGCTGGAAACAACTTTTGCACTTGTATTAGTGTGGAAAAAACACTTTTTGCACTTGTGATAGTGTTGAAAAACACTTTTCACACTTGTGTTAGTGTTGAAAAACCACTTTTCGCACATGTGTTGGTGCAGGAAACCACTTTTGCACTTGTATTAGTGTGGAAAAATCACTTTTCGCACTTGTGTTAGTGTTGAAGAACCACTTTTCGCACTTGTGTTAGTGTTGAAAAACCACATTTCGCTGTTGTGTTGGTGCAGGAAACCACTTTTGCACTTGTATTAGTGTGGAAAAAGCACTTTTTGCACTTGTGATATTGTTTAAAAACCACTTTTCGCACTTGTGTTAGTGTTGAAAAACCACTTTTCGCACTTGTGTTAGTGTTGAAAAACCACATTTCGCTGTTGTGTTGGTGCAGGAAACCACTTTTGCACTTGTATTAGTGTGGAAAAAGCACTTTTTGCACTTGTGATAGTGTTGAAAAACCACTTTTCGCACTTGTGTTAGTGTTGAAAAACCACTTTTTGCACTTGTGTTGGTGCAGGAAACCACTTTTGCACTTGTATTAGTGTGGAAAAACCACTTTTCGCACTTGTGTTAGTGTTGAAAAACCACTTTTCGCACTTGTGTTAGTGTTGAAAAACCACTTTTCGCACTTGTGTTAGTGTTGAAAAACCACTTTTTGCACTTGTGTTGGTGCAGGAAACCACTTTTGCACTTGTATTAGTGTGGAAAAACCACTTTTCGCACTTGTGTTAGTGTTGAAAAACCACTTTTCGCACTTGTGTTAGTGTTGAAAAACCACATTTCGCACTTGTGTTGGTGTAGGAAACCACTTTTCGCACTTGTGTTATTTTTTAAAAACCACTTTTCGCACTTGTGTTAGTGTTGAAAAACCACTTTTCGCACTTGTGTTGGTGTAGGAAACCACTTTTCGCAATTGTATTAGTGTGGAAAAACCACTTTTCGCACTTGTGTTGGTGCAGGAAACCACTTTTGCACTTGTATTAGTGTGGAAAAAACACTTTTCGCACTTGTGTTAGTGTTGAAAAACCACTTTTCGCACTTGTGTTAGTGTGGAAAAACCACTTTTCGCACTTGTGTTGGTGCAGGAAACCACTTTTGCACTTGTATTAGTGTGGAAAAAACACTTTTTGCTCTTGTGATAGTGTTGAAAAACCACTTTTCGCACTTGTGTTAGTGTTGAAAAACCACTTTTCGCACTTGTGTTGGTGCAGGAAACCACTTTTGCACTTGTATTAGTGTGGAAAAAACACTTTTCGCACTTGTGTTAGTGTTGAAAAAACACTTTTCGCACTTGTGTTAGTGTTGAAAAACCACTTTTCGCACTTGCGTTGGTGCAGGAAACCACTTTTGCACTTGTATTAGTGTGGAAAAAACACTTTTCGCACTTGTGTTAGTGTTGAAAAACCACTTTTCGCACTTGTGTTAGTGTTGAAAAACCACTTTTCGCCCTCGTGTTGGTGCAGGAAACCACTTTTGCACTTGTATTAGTGTGGAAAAAACGCTTTTTGCACCTGTGATAGTGTTGAAAAACCACTTTTCGCACTTGTGTTAGTGTTGAAAAACCACATTTCGCACTTGTGTTGGTGCAGGAAACCACTTTTGCACTTGTATTAGTGTGGAAAAAACACTTTTCGCACTTGTATTAGTGTTGAAAAAACACTTTTCGCACTTGTGTTAGTGTTGAAAAACCACTTTTCGCACTTGTGTTGGTGCAGGAAACCACTTTTGCACTTGTATTAGTGTGGAAAAAGCACTTTTTGCACTTGTGATAGTGTTGAAAAACCACTTTTCGCACTTGTGTTACTGTTGAAAAACCACTTTTCGCACTTGTGTTGGTGCAGGAAACCACTATTGCACTTGTATTAGTGTGGAAAAACCACGTTTTGCACTTGTGTTAGTGTTGAAAAACCACTTTTCGCACTTGTGTTAGTGTTGAAAAACCACTTTTCGCACTTGTGTTGGTGCAGGAAACCACTTTTGCACTTGTATTAGTGTGGAAAAAACACTTTTTGCACTTGTGATAGTGTTGAAAAACCACTTTTCGCACTTGTGTTAGTGTTGAAAAACCACTTTTCGCACTTGTGTTGGTGCAGGAAACCACTTTTGCACTTGTATAAATGTGGAAAAAAGACTTTTCGCACTTGTGTTAGTGTTGAAAAACCACTTTTCGCACTTGTGTTAGTGTTGAAAAAACACTTTTCGCACTTGTGTTTGTGCAGGAAACCACTTTTGCACTTGTATTAGTGTAGAAAAAACACTTTTTGCACTTGTGATAGTGTTGAAAAACCACTTTTCGCACTTGTCTTAGTGTTGAAAAACCACTTTTCGCACTTGTGTTGGTGCAGGAAACCACTTTTGCACTTGTATTAGTGTGGAAAAACCACTTTTCGCACTTGTGTTAGTGTTGAAAAACCACTTTTCGCACTTGTGTTAGTGTTGAAAAACCACTTTTTGCACTAGTGTTAGTGTTGAAAAACCACTTTTTGCACTAGTGTTAGTGTTGAAAAACCACTTTTCGCACTTGTGTTGGTGCAGGAAACCACTTTTGCACTTGTATTAGTGTGGAAAAAACACTTTTTGCACTTGTGATAGTGTTGAAAAAACACTTTTCGCACTTGTGTTAGTGTTGAAAAACCACTTTTCGCACTTGTGTTAGTGTTGAAAAACCACTTTTCGCACTTGTGTTGGTGCAGGAAACCACTTTTGCACTTGTATTAGTGTGAAAAAACCACTTTTCGCACTTGTGTTAGTGTTGAAAAACCACTTTTCGCACTTGTGTTAGTGTTGAAAAACCACTTTTCGCACTTGTGTTAGTGTTGAAAAACCACTTTTTGCACTTGTGTTGGTGCAGGCAACCACTTTTGCACTTGTATTAGTGTGGAAAAACAACTTTTTGCACTTGTGTTAGTGTTGAAAAACCACTTTTCGCACTTGTGTTAGTGTTGAAAAACCACTTTTCGCACATGTGTTAGTGTTGAAAAACCAGTTTTCGCACTTGTGTTGGTGCAGGAAACCACTTTTGCACTTGTATAGTGTGGAAAAACCACTTTTCGCACTTGTGTTAATGTTGAAAAACCACTTTTCGCACTTGTGTTAGTGTTGAAAAACCACTTTTCGCACTTGTGTTAGTGTTGAAAAACCACTTTTCGCACTTGTGTTGGTGCAGGAAAGCACTTTTGCACTTGTATTAGTGTGGAAAAACCACTTTTCGCACTTGTGTTAGTGTTGAAAAACCACTTTTCGCACTTGTGTTAGTGTTGAAAAACCACTTTTCGCACTTGTGTTGGTGCAGGAAACCACTTTTGCACTTGTATTAGTGTGGGAAAAACACTTTTTGCACTTGTGATAGTGTTGAAAAACCACTTTTCGCACTTGTGTTAGTGTTGAAAAACCACTTTTCGCACTTGTGTTGGTGCAGTAAACCACTTTTGCACTTGTATTAGTGTGGAAAAACCACTTTTCGCACTTGTGTTAGTGTTGAAAAACCACTTTTCGCACTTGTGTTAGTGTTGAAAAACCACATTTCGCACATGTGATAGTGTTGAAAAACCACTTTTCGCACTTGTGTTACTGTTGAAAAACCACTTTTCGCACTTGTGTTGGTGCAGGAAACCACTTTTGCACTTGTATTAGTGTGGAAAAACCACGTTTTGCACTTGTGTTAGTGTTGAAAACCCACTTTTCGCACTTGTGTTAGTGTTGAAAAACCACTTTTCGCACTTGTGTTGGTGCAGGAAACCACTTTTGCACTTGTATTAGTGTGGAAAAAACACTTTTTGCACTTGTGATAGTGTTGAAAAACCACTTTTCGCACTTGTGTTAGTGTTGAAAAACCACTTTTCGCACTTGTGTTGGTGCAGGAAACCACTTTTGCACTTGTATAAATGTGGAAAAAAGACTTTTCGCACTTGTGTTAGTGTTGAAAAACCACTTTTTGCACTTGTGTTAGTGTTGAAAAAACACTTTTCGCACTTGTGTTGGTGCAGGAAACCACTTTTGCACTTGTATTAGTGTGGAAAAAACACTTTTTGCACTTGTGATAGTGTTGAAAAACGACTTTTCGCACTTGTGTTAGTGTTGAAAAACCACTTTTTGCACTTGTGTTAGTGTTGAAAAACCACTTTTCGCACTTGTGTTGGTGAAGGAAACCACTTTTGCACTTGTATTAGTGTGGAAAAACCACTTTTTGCACTTGTGTTAGTGTTGAAAAACCACTTTTCGCACTTGTGTTACTGTTGAAAAACCACTTTTCGCACATGTGTTAGTGTTGAAAAACCACTTTTCGCACTTGTGTTGGTGCAGGAAACCACTTTTGCACTTGTATTAGTGTGGAAAAACCACTTTTCGCACTTGTGTTAGTGTTGAAAAACCACTTTTCGCACTTGTGTTAGTGTTGAAAAACCACTTTTCACACTTGTGTTAGTGTTGAAAAACCACTTTTCGCACTTGTGTTGGTGCAGGAAAGCACTTTTGCACTTGTATTAGTGTGGAAAAACCACTTTTCGCACTTGTGTTATTGTTGAAAAACCACTTTTCACACTTGTGTTAGTGTTGAAAAACCACTTTTCGCACTTGTGTTGGTGCAGGAAAGCACTTTTGCACTTGTATTAGTGTGGAAAAACCACTTTTCGCACTTGTGTTAGTGTTGAAAAACCACTTTTCGCACATGTGTTAGTGTTGAAAAACCACTTTTCGCACTTGTGTTGGTGCAGGAAACCACTTTTGCACTTGTATTAGTGTGGAAAAACCACTTTTCGCACTTGTGTTGGTGTTGAAAAACCACTTTTCGCACTTGTGTTAGTGTTGAAAAACCACTTTTCGCACTTGTGTTGTTGCAGGAAAGCACTTTTGCACTTGTATTAGTGTGGGAAAAACCACTTTTTGCACTTGTGTTAGTGTTGAAAAACCACTTTTTGCACTTGTGTTAGTGTTGAAAAACCACTTTTCGCACTTGTGTTGGTGCAGGAAACCACTTTTGCACTTGTATTAGTGTGGAAAAACCACTTTTCGCACTTGTGTTAGTGTTGAAAAACCACTTTTCGCACTTGTGTTACTGTTGAAAAACCACTTTTCGCACTTGTGTTAGTGTTGAAAAACCACTTTTCGCACTTGTGTTGGTGCAGGAAACCACTTTTGCACTTGTATTAGTGTGGAAAAAACACTTTTCGCACTTGTGTTAGTGTTGAAAAACCACTTTTCGCACTTGTGTTAGTGTTGAAAAACCACTTTTCGCACTTGTGTTGATGCTGGAAACAACTTTTGCACTTGTATTAGTGTGGAAAAAACACTTTTTGCACTTGTGATAGTGTTGAAAAACACTTTTCACACTTGTGTTAGTGTTGAAAAACCACTTTTCGCACATGTGTTGGTGCAGGAAACCACTTTTGCACTTGTATTAGTGTGGAAAAATCACTTTTCGCACTTGTGTTAGTGTTGAAGAACCACTTTTCGCACTTGTGTTAGTGTTGAAAAACCACATTTCGCTGTTGTGTTGGTGCAGGAAACCACTTTTGCGTGATATTGTTTAAAAACCACTTTTCGCACTTGTGTTAGTGTTGAAAAACCACTTTTCGCACTTGTGTTAGTGTTGAAAAACCACATTTCGCTGTTGTGTTGGTGCAGGAAACCACTTTTGCACTTGTATTAGTGTGGAAAAAGCACTTTTTGCACTTGTGATAGTGTTGAAAAACCACTTTTCGCACTTGTGTTAGTGTTGAAAAACCACTTTTTGCACTTGTGTTGGTGCAGGAAACCACTTTTGCACTTGTATTAGTGTGGAAAAACCACTTTTCGCACTTGTGTTAGTGTTGAAAAACCACTTTTCGCACTTGTGTTAGTGTTGAAAAACCACATTTCGCACTTGTGTTGGTGCAGGAAACCACTTTTGCACTTGTATTAGTGTGAAAAAACACTTTTCGCACTTGTGTTAGTGATGAAAAACCACTTTTTGCACTTGTGTTAGTGTTGAAAAAACACTTTTCACACTTGTGTTGGTGCAGGAAACCACTTTTGCACTTGTATTAGTGTGGAAAAAAACTACTTTTTGCACTTGTGATAGTGTTGAAAAACCACTTTTCGCACTTGTGTTAGTGTTGAAAAACCACTTTTCGCACTTGTCTTGGTGCAGGAAACCACTTTTGCACTTGTATTAGTGTGGAAAAACCAATTTTCGCACTTGTGTTAGTGTTGAAAAACCACTTTTCGCACTTGTGTTAGTGTCGAAAAACCACTTTTCGCACATGTGTTGGTGCAGGAAACCACTTTTGCACTTGTATTAGTGTGGAAAAAACACTTTTTGCACTTGTGATAGTGTTGAAAAACCACTTTTCGCACTTGTGTTAGTGTTGAAAAACCACTTTTCGCACTTGTGTTAGTGTTGAAAAACGACTTTTCGCACTTGTGTTGGTGAAGGAAACCACTTTTGCACTTGTATTAGTGTGGAAAACCACTTTTTGCACTTGTGTTAGTGTTGAAAAACCACTTTTCGCACTTGTGTTACTGTTGAAAAACCACTTTTCGCACATGTGTTAGTGTTGAAAAACCACTTTTCGCACTTGTGTTGGTGCAGGAAACCACTTTTGCACTTGTATTAGTGTGGAAAAACCACTTTTCGCACTTGTGTTAGTGTTGAAAAACCACTTTTCGCACTTGTGTTAGTGTTGAAAAACCACTTTTCACACTTGTGTTAGTGTTGAAAAACCACTTTTCGCACTTGTGTTGGTGCAGGAAAGCACTTTTGCACTTGTATTAGTGTGGAAAAACCACTTTTCGCACTTGTGTTAGTGTTGAAAAACCACTTTTCGCACATGTGTTAGTGTTGAAAAACCACTTTTCGCACTTGTGTTGGTGCAGGAAACCACTTTTGCACTTGTATTAGTGTGGAAAAACCACTTTTCGCACTTGTGTTGGTGTTGAAAAACCACTTTTCGCACTTGTGTTGGTGCAGGAAACCACTTTTGCTCTTGTATTAGTGTGGAAAAAACACTTTCCGCACTTGTGTTATTGTTGAAAAACCACTTTTCGCACTTGTGTTAGTGTTGAAAAACCACTTTTCGCACTTGTGTTGGTGCAGGAAACCACTTTTGCTCTTGTATTAGTGTGGAAAAAAACACTTTTTGCACTTGTGATAGTGTTGAAAAACCACTTTTCGCACTTGTGTTAGTGTTGAAAAACCACTTTTCGCACATGTGTTGGTGCAGGAAACCACTTTTGCACTTGCATTAGTGTGGAAAAAACACTTTTCGCACTTGTGTTAGTGTTGAAAAACCACTTTTCGCACTTGTGTTAGTGTTGAAAAACCACTTTTCGCACTTGTGTTGGTGCAGGAAAGCACTTTTGCACTTTAATTGTTGTGGAAAAACCACTTTTCGCACGTGTGTTAGTGTTGAAAAACCACTTTTCGCACTTGTGTTGGTGCAGGAAACCACTTTTGCACTTGTATTAGTGTGGAAAAACCACTTTTCGCACTTGTGTTAGTGTTGAAAAACCACTTTTCGCACTTGTGTTAGTGTTGAAAAACCACATTTCGCACTTGTGTTGGTGCAGGAAACCACTTTTGCACTTGTATTAGTGTGGAAAAAACACTTTTCGCACTTGTGTTAGTGTTGAAAATCCACTTTTCGCACTTGTGTGAGTGTTGAAAAACCACTTTTCGCACTAGTGTTGGTGCAGGAAACCACTTTTGCACTTGTATTAGTGTGGAAAAAAGACTTTTTGCACTTGTGATAGTGTTGAAAAACCACTTTTCGCACTTGTGTTAGTGTTGAAAAACCACATTTCGCACTTGTGTTGGTGCAGGAAACCACTTTTGCACTTGTATTAGTGTGGAAAAAACACTTTTCGCACTTGTGTTAGTGTTGAAAAACCACTTTTCGCACTTGTGTTAGTGTTGAAAAACCACTTTTCGCACTTGTGTTGGTGCAGGAAACCACTTTTGCACTTGTATTAGTGTGGAAAAAACCTTTTCGCACATGTGTTAGTGTTGAAAAACCACTTTTCGCACTTGTGTTAGTGTTGAAAAACCACTTTTCGCACTAGTGTTGGTGCAGGAAACCACTGTTGCACTTGTATTAGTGTGGAAAAACCACTTTTCGCACTTGTGTTAGTGTTGAAAAACCACTTTTCGCACTTGTGTTAGTGTTGAAAAACCACAATTCGCACTTGTGTTAGTGTTGAAAAACCACTTTTCTCACTTGTGTTGGTGAAGGAAACCACTTTTCGCACTTGTGTTGGTGTAGGAAACCACTTTTTGCACCTGTGTCAGTGTGGAAAACACACTTTTCGCAATTGTGTTGTTGTAGGAAACCACTTTTCGCACTTGTGATAGTGTTGAAAAAACACTTTTCGCACTTGTGTTCGTGTTAAAAAAAAACACTTCTCTCACTTGTGTTGGTGTAGGAAACCACTTTTCGCAATTGTATTAGTGTGGAAAAACCACTTTTCGCACTTGTGTTGGTGCAGGAAACCACTTTTGCACTTGTATTAGTGTGGAAAAAACACTTTTCGCACTTGTGTTAGTGTTGAAAAACCACTTTTCGCACTTGTGTTAGTGTGGAAAAACTACTTTTCGCACTTGTGTTGGTGCAGGAAACCACTTTTGCACTTGTATTAGTGTGGAAAAAACACTTTTTGCTCTTGTGATAGTGTTGAAAAACCACTTTTCGCACTTGTGTTAGTGTTGAAAAACCACTTTTCGCACTTGTGTTGGTGCAGGAAACCACTTTTGCACTTGTATTAGTGTGGAAAAAACACTTTTCGCACTTGTGTTAGTGTTGAAAAAACACTTTTCGCACTTGTGTTAGTGTTGAAAAACCACTTTTCGCACTTGCGTTGGTGCAGGAAACCACTTTTGCACTTGTATTAGTGTGGAAAAAACACTTTTCGCACTTGTGTTAGTGTTGAAAAACCACTTTTCGCACTTGTGTTAGTGTTGAAAAACCACTTTTCGCACTCGTGTTGGTGCAGGAAACCACTTTTGCACTTGTATTAGTGTGGAAAAAACGCTTTTTGCACCTGTGATAGTGTTGAAAAACCACTTTTCGCACTTGTGTTAGTGTTGAAAAACCACATTTCGCACTTGTGTTGGTGCAGGAAACCACTTTTGCACTTGTATTAGTGTGGAAAAAACACTTTTCGCACTTGTATTAGTGTTGAAAAACCACTTTTCGCACTTGTGTTAGTGTTGAAAAACCACTTTTCGCACTTGTGTTGGTGCAGGAAACCACTTTTGCACTTGTATTAGTGTGGAAAAAGCACTTTTTGCACTTGTGATAGTGTTGAAAAACCACTTTTCGCACTTGTGTTACTGTTGAAAAACCACTTTTCGCACTTGTGTTGGTGCAGGAAACCACTTTTGCACTTGTATTAGTGTGGAAAAAACACTTTTCGCACTTGTATTAGTGTTGAAAAACCACTTTTCGCACTTGTGTTAGTGTTGAAAAACCACTTTTCGCACTTGTGTTGGTGCAGGAAACCACTTTTGCACTTGTATTAGTGTGGAAAAAGCCACTTTTGCACTTGTATTAGTGTGGAAAAAGCACTTTTTGCACTTGTGATAGTGTGGAAAAACCACGTTTTGCACTTGTGTTAGTGTTGAAAAACCACTTTTCGCACTTGTGTTAGTGTTGAAAAACCACTTTTCGCACTTGTGTTGGTGCAGGAAACCACTTTTGCACTTGTATTAGTGTGGAAAAAACACTTTTTGCACTTGTGATAGTGTTGAAAAACCACTTTTCGC
Organism: Myxine glutinosa; assembly: GCF_964187855.1. NCBI lineage: Eukaryota > Metazoa > Chordata > Myxini > Myxiniformes > Myxinidae > Myxine > Myxine glutinosa. Next base: position 180,842,098 of record NC_136262.1, read on the forward strand.
ACTTGTGTTAGTGTTGAAAAACCACTTTTCGCACTTGTGTTGGTGCAGGAAACCACTTTTGCACTTGTATAAATGTGGAAAAAAGACTTTTCGCACTTGTGTTAGTGTTGAAAAACCACTTTTCGCACTTGTGTTAGTGTTGAAAAAACACTTTTCGCACTTGTGTTTGTGCAGGAAACCACTTTTGCACTTGTATTAGTGTAGAAAAAACACTTTTTGCACTTGTGATAGTGTTGAAAAACCACTTTTCGCACTTGTCTTAGTGTTGAAAAACCACTTTTCGCACTTGTGTTGGTGCAGGAAACCACTTTTGCACTTGTATTAGTGTGGAAAAACCACTTTTCGCACTTGTGTTAGTGTTGAAAAACCACTTTTCGCACTTGTGTTAGTGTTGAAAAACCACTTTTTGCACTAGTGTTAGTGTTGAAAAACCACTTTTCGCACTTGTGTTGGTGCAGGAAACCACTTTTGCACTTGTATTAGTGTGGAAAAAACACTTTTTGCACTTGTGATAGTGTTGAAAAAACACTTTTCGCACTTGTGTTAGTGTTGAAAAACCACTTTTCGCACTTGTGTTAGTGTTGAAAAACCACTTTTCGCACTTGTGTTGGTGCAGGAAACCACTTTTGCACTTGCATTAGTGTGAAAAAACCACTTTTCGCACTTGTGTTAGTGTTGAAAAACCACTTTTCGCACTTGTGTTAGTGTTGAAAAACCACTTTTCGCACTTGTGTTAGTGTTGAAAAACCACTTTTTGCACTTGTGTTGGTGCAGGCAACCACTTTTGCACTTGTATTAGTGTGGAAAAACAACTTTTTGCACTTGTGTTAGTGTTGAAAAACCACTTTTCGCACTTGTGTTAGTGTTGAAAAACCACTTTTCGCACATGTGTTAGTGTTGAAAAACCACTTTTCGCACTTGTGTTGGTGCAGGAAGCCACTTTTGCACTTGTATTAGTGTGGAAAAACCACTTTTCGCACTTGTGTTAATGTTGAAAAACCACTTTTCGCACTTGTGTTAGTGTTGAAAAACCACTTTTCGCACTTGTGTTAGTGTTGAAAAACCACTTTTCGCACTTGTGTTGGTGCAGGAAAGCACTTTTGCACTTGTATTAGTGTGGAAAAACCACTTTTCGCACTTGTGTTAGTGTTGAAAAACCACTTTTCGCACTTGTGTTAGTGTTGAAAAACCACTTTTCGCACTTGTGTTGGTGCAGGAAACCACTTTTGCACTTGTATTAGTGTGGGAAAAACACTTTTTGCACTTGTGATAGTGTTGAAAAACCACTTTTTGCACTTGTGTTAGTGTTGAAAAACCACTTTTTGCACTTGTGTTGGTGCAGTAAACCACTTTTGCACTTGTATTAGTGTGGAAAAACCACTTTTCGCACTTGTGTTAGTGTTGAAAAACCACTTTTCGCACTTGTGTTAGTGTTGAAAAACCACATTTCGCACATGTGATAGTGTTGAAAAACCACTTTTCGCACTTGTGTTACTGTTGAAAAACCACTTTTCGCACTTGTGTTGGTGCAGGAAACCACTTTTGCACTTGTATTAGTGTGGAAAAACCACGTTTTGCACTTGTGTTAGTGTTGAAAAACCACTTTTCGCACTTGTGTTAGTGTTGAAAAACCACTTTTCGCACTTGTGTTGGTGCAGGAAACCACTTTTGCATTTGTATTAGTGTGGAAAAAACACTTTTTGCACTTGTGATAGTGTTGAAAAACCACTTTTCGCACTTGTGTTAGTGTTGAAAAACCACTTTTCGCACTTGTGTTGGTGCAGGAAACCACTTTTGCACTTGTATAAATGTGGAAAAAAGACTTTTCGCACTTGTGTTAGTGTTGAAAAACCACTTTTTGCACTTGTGTTAGTGTTGAAAAAACACTTTTCGCACTTGTGTTGGTGCAGGAAACCACTTTTGCACTTGTATTAGTGTGGAAAAAACACTTTTTGCACTTGTGATAGTGTTGAAAAACGACTTTTCGCACTTGTGTTAGTGTTGAAAAACCACTTTTTGCACTTGTGTTAGTGTTGAAAAACCACTTTTCGCACTTGTGTTGGTGAAGGAAACCACTTTTGCACTTGTATTAGTGTGGAAAAACCACTTTTTGCACTTGTGTTAGTGTTGAAAAACCACTTTTCGCACTTGTGTTACTGTTGAAAAACCACTTTTCGCACATGTGTTAGTGTTGAAAAACCACTTTTCGCACTTGTGTTGGTGCAGGAAACCACTTTTGCACTTGTATTAGTGTGGAAAAACCACTTTTCGCACTTGTGTTAGTGTTGAAAAACCACTTTTCGCACTTGTGTTAGTGTTGAAAAACCACTTTTCACACTTGTGTTAGTGTTGAAAAACCACTTTTCGCACTTGTGTTGGTGCAGGAAAGCACTTTTGCACTTGTATTAGTGTGGAAAAACCACTTTTCGCGCTTGTGTTAGTGTTGAAAAACCACTTTTCACACTTGTGTTAGTGTTGAAAAACCACTTTTCGCACTTGTGTTGGTGCAGGAAAGCACTTTTGCACTTGTATTAGTGTGGAAAAACCACTTTTCGCACTTGTGTTAGTGTTGAAAAACCACTTTTCGCACATGTGTTAGTGTTGAAAAACCACTTTTCGCACTTGTGTTGGTGCAGGAAACCACTTTTGCACTTGTATTAGTGTGGAAAAACCACTTTTCGCACTTGTGTTGGTGTTGAAAAACCACTTTTCGCACTTGTGTTAGTGTTGAAAAACCACTTTTCGCACTTGTGTTGTTGCAGGAAAGCACTTTTGCACTTGTATTAGTGTGGGAAAAACCACTTTTTGCACTTGTGTTAGTGTTGAAAAACCACTTTTTGCACTTGTGTTAGTGTTGAAAAACCACTTTTCGCACTTGTGTTGGTGCAGGAAACCACTTTTGCACTTGTATTAGTGTGGAAAAACCACTTTTCGCACTTGTGTTAGTGTTGAAAAACCACTTTTCGCACTTGTGTTACTGTTGAAAAACCACTTTTCGCACTTATGTTAGTGTTGAAAAACCACTTTTCGCACTTGTGTTGGTGCAGGAAACCACTTTTGCACTTGTATTAGTGTGGAAAAAACACTTTTCGCACTTGTGTTAGTGTTGAAAAACCACTTTTCGCACTTGTGTTAGTGTTGAAAAACCACTTTTCGCACTTGTGTTGATGCTGGAAACAACTTTTGCACTTGTATTAGTGTGGAAAAAACACTTTTTGCACTTGTGATAGTGTTGAAAAACACTTTTCACACTTGTGTTAGTGTTGAAAAACCACTTTTCGCACATGTGTTGGTGCAGGAAACCACTTTTGCACTTGTATTAGTGTGGGAAAATCACTTTTCGCACTTGTGTTAGTGTTGAAGAACCACTTTTCGCACTTGTGTTAGTGTTGAAAAACCACATTTCGCTGTTGTGTTGGTGCAGGAAACCACTTTTGCACTTGTATTAGTGTGGAAAAAGCACTTTTTGCACTTGTGATATTGTTTAAAAACCACTTTTCGCACTTGTGTTAGTGTTGAAAAACCACTTTTCGCACTTGTGTTAGTGTTGAAAAACCACATTTCGCTGTTGTGTTGGTGCAGGAAACCACTTTTGCACTTGTATTAGTGTGGAAAAAGCACTTTTTGCACTTGTGATAGTGTTGAAAAACCACTTTTCGCACTTGTGTTAGTGTTGAAAAACCACTTTTTGCACTTGTGTTGGTGCAGGAAACCACTTTTGCACTTGTATTAGTGTGGAAAAACCACTTTTCGCACTTGTGTTAGTGTTGAAAAACCACTTTTCGCACTTGTGTTAGTGTTGAAAAACCACATTTCGCACTTGTGTTGGTGCAGGAAACCACTTTTGCACTTGTATTAGTGTGGAAAAAACACTTTTCGCACTTGTGTTAGTGATGAAAAACCACTTTTTGCACTTGTGTTAGTGTTGAAAAAACACTTTTCGCACTTGTGTTGGTGCAGGAAACCACTTTTGCACTTGTATTAGTGTGGAAAAAACACTTTTTGCACTTGTGATAGTGTTGAAAAACCACTTTTCGCACTTGTGTTAGTGTTGAAAAACCACTTTTCGCACTTGTCTTGGTGCAGGAAACCACTTTTGCACTTGTATTAGTGTGGAAAAACCAATTTTCGCACTTGTGTTAGTGTTGAAAAACCACTTTTCGCACTTGTGTTAGTGTCGAAAAACCACTTTTCGCACATGTGTTGGTGCAGGAAACCACTTTTGCACTTGTATTAGTGTGGAAAAAACACTTTTTGCACTTGTGATAGTGTTGAAAAACCACTTTTCGCACTTGTGTTAGTGTTGAAAAACCACTTTTCGCACTTGTGTTAGTGTTGAAAAACGACTTTTCGCACTTGTGTTGGTGAAGGAAACCACTTTTGCACTTGTATTAGTGTGGAAAAACCACTTTTTGCACTTGTGTTAGTGTTGAAAAACCACTTTTCGCACTTGTGTTACTGTTGAAAAACCACTTTTCGCACATGTGTTAGTGTTGAAAAACCACTTTTCGCACTTGTGTTGGTGCAGGAAACCACTTTTGCACTTGTATTAGTGTGGAAAAACCACTTTTCGCACTTGTGTTAGTGTTGAAAAACCACTTTTCGCACTTGTGTTAGTGTTGAAAAACCACTTTTCACACTTGTGTTAGTGTTGAAAAACCACTTTTCGCACTTGTGTTGGTGCAGGAAAGCACTTTTGCACTTGTATTAGTGTGGAAAAACCACTTTTCGCACTTGTGTTAGTGTTGAAAAACCACTTTTCGCACATGTGTTAGTGTTGAAAAACCACTTTTCGCACTTGTGTTGGTGCAGGAAACCACTTTTGCACTTGTATTAGTGTGGAAAAACCACTTTTCGCACTTGTGTTGGTGTTGAAAAACCACTTTTCGCACTTGTGTTGGTGCAGGAAACCACTTTTGCACTTGTATTAGTGTGGAAAAACCACTTTTCGCACTTGTGTTAGTGTTGAAAAACCACTTTTCGCACTTGTGTTAGTGTTGAAAAACCACATTTCGCACATGTGTTAGTGTTGAAAAACCACTTTTCGCACTTGTGTTGGTGCAGGAAACCACTTTTGCACTTGTATTAGTGTGGAAAAAACACTTTCCGCACTTGTGTTATTGTTGAAAAACCACTTTTCGCACTTGTGTTAGTGTTGAAAAACCACTTTTCGCACTTGTGTTGGTGCAGGAAACCACTTTTGCTCTTGTATTAGTGTGGAAAAAACACTTTTTGCACTTGTGATAGTGTTGAAAAACCACTTTTCGCACTTGTGTTAGTGTTGAAAAACCACTTTTCGCACATGTGTTGGTGCAGGAAACCACTTTTGCACTTGCATTAGTGTGGAAAAAACACTTTTCGCACTTGTGTTAGTGTTGAAAAACCACTTTTCGCACTTGTGTTAGTGTTGAAAAACCACTTTTCGCACTTGTGTTGGTGCAGGAAAGCACTTTTGCACTTTAATTGTTGTGGAAAAACCACTTTTCGCGCGTGTGTTAGTGTTGAAAAACCACTTTTCGCACTTGTGTTGGTGCAGGAAACCACTTTTGCACTTGTATTAGTGTGGAAAAACCACTTTTCGCACTTGTGTTAGTGTTGAAAAACCACTTTTCGCACTTGTGTTAGTGTTGAAAAACCACATTTCGCACTTGGGTTGGTGCAGGAAACCACTTTTGCACTTGTATTAGTGTGGAAAAAACACTTTTCGCACTTGTGTTAGTGTTGAAAATCCACTTTTCGCACTTGTGTGAGTGTTGAAAAACCACTTTTCGCACTAGTGTTGGTGCAGGAAACCACTTTTGCACTTGTATTAGTGTGGAAAAAAGACTTTTTGCACTTGTGATAGTGTTGAAAAACCACTTTTCGCACTTGTGTTAGTGTTGAAAAACCACATTTCGCACTTGTGTTGGTGCAGGAAACCACTTTTGCACTTGTATTAGTGTGGAAAAAACACTTTTCGCACTTGTGTTAGTGTTGAAAAACCACTTTTCGCACTTGTGTTAGTGTTGAAAAACCACTTTTCGCACTTGTGTTGGTGCAGGAAACCACTTTTGCACTTGTATTAGTGTGGAAAAAACACTTTTCGCACTTGTGTTAGTGTTGAAAAACCACTTTTCGCACTTGTGTTAGTGTTGAAAAACCACTTTTCGCACTAGTGTTGGTGCAGGAAACCACTGTTGCACTTGTATTAGTGTGGAAAAACCACTTTTCGCACTTGTGTTAGTGTTGAAAAACCACTTTTCGCACTTGTGTTAGTGTTGAAAAACCACAATTCGCACTTGTGTTAGTGTTGAAAAACCACTTTTCTCACTTGTGTTGGTGAAGGAAACCACTTTTCGCACTTGTGTTGGTGTAGGAAACCACTTTTTGCACCTGTGTCAGTGTGGAAAACACACTTTTCGCAATTGTGTTGTTGTAGGAAACCACTTTTCGCACTTGTGATAGTGTTGAAAAAACACTTTTCGCACTTGTGTTCGTGTTAAAAAAAACACCTCTCTCACTTGTGTTGGTGTAGGAAACCACTTTTCGCACTTTTGTTGGTGTAGGAAACCACTTTTTGCACCTGTGTTTTTGTGGGAAACACACTTTTCACAATTGTGTTAGTGTTGAAAAACCACTTTTTGCACTTGTGTTAGTGTTGAAAAACCACTTTTCGCACTTGTGTTGGTGCAGGAAACCACTTTTGCACTTGTATTAGTGTGGAATAACCACTTTTCGCAATTGTGTTAGTGTTGAAAAACCACTTTTCGCACTTGTGTTAGTGTTGAAAAACCACATTTCGCACTTGTGTTGGTGCAGGAAACCACTTTTGCACTTGTATTAGCGTGGAAAAAACACTTTTCGCACTTGTGTTAGTGTTGAAAAACCACTTTTCGCACTTGTGTTAGTGTTGAAAAACCACTTTTCGCACTAGTGTTGGTGCAGGAAACCACTGTTGCACTTGTATTAGTGTGGGAAAAACCACTTTTTGCACTTGTGTTAGTGTTGAAAAACCACTTTTTGCACTTGTGTTAGTGTTGAAAAACCACTTTTCGCACTTGTGTTGGTGCAGGAAACCACTTTTGCACTTGTATTAGTGTGGAATAACCACTTTTCGCAATTGTGTTAGTGTTGAAAAACCACTTTTCGCACTTGTGTTAGTGTTGAAAAACCACATTTCGCACTTGTGTTGGTGCAGGAAACCACTTTTGCACTTGTATTAGTGTGGAAAAAACACTTTTCGCACTTGTGTTAGTGTTGAAAAACCACTTTTCGCACTTGTGTTAGTGTTGAAAAACCACTTTTCGCACTAGTGTTGGTGCAGGAAACCACTGTTGCACTTGTATTAGTGTGGGAAAAACCACTTTTTGCACTTGTGTTAGTGTTGAAAAACCACTGTTCTCACTTGTGTTAGTGTTGAAAAACCACAATTCGCACTTGTGTTAGTGTTGAAAAACCACTTTTCTCACTTGTGTTGGTGTAGGAAACCACTTTTCGCACTTGTGTTGGTGTAGGAAACCACTTTTTGCACTTGTGTTCGTGTTAAAAAAAAAACACTGCTCGCACTTGTGTTGGTTTAGGAAACCACTTTTCGCACTTTTGTTGGTGTAGGAAACCACTTTTTGCACCTGTGTTAGTGTGGAAAACACACTTTTCGCAATTGTGTTGGCGTAGGACACCACTTTTTGCACCTGTGTTAGTGTGGAACTTGTGTTAATGTTGAAACCCCACTTTTCGCACTTGTGTTGCTGTTGGAAACCACTTTTGGCACTTGTGTTAGAGTTGAAAAACCACATTTCGCACTTGTGTTGGTGTAGGAAACCACTTTTCGCACTTGTGTTAGTTTCAAAAAACCACTTTTCGCACTTGTGTTAGTGTTGAAAAACCACATTTCGCACTTGTGTTGGTGTAGGAAACCACTTTTCGCACTTGTGTTATTTTTTTAAAACCACTTTTCGCACTTGTGTTAGTGTTGAAAAACCACTTTTCGCACTTGTGTTGGTGTAGGAAACCACTTTTCGCAATTGTATTAGTGTGGAAAAACCACTTTTCGCACTTGTGTTGGTGCAGGAAACCACTTTTGCACTTGTATTAGTGTGGAAAAAACACTCTTCGCACTTGTGTTAGTGTTGAAAAACCACTTTTCGCACTTGTGTTAGTGTGGAAAAACCACTTTTCGCACTTGTGTTGGTGCAGGAAACCACTTTTGCACTTGTATTAGTGTGGAAAAAACACTTTTTGCTCTTGTGATAGTGTTGAAAAACCACTTTTCGCACTTGTGTTAGTGTTGAAAAACCACTTTTCGCACTTGTGTTGGTGCAGGAAACCACTTTTGCACTTGTATTAGTGTGGAAAAAACACTTTTCGCACTTGTGTTAGTGTTGAAAAAACACTTTTCGCACTTGTGTTAGTGTTGAAAAACCACTTTTCGCACTTGCGTTGGTGCAGGAAACCACTTTTGCACTTGTATTAGTGTGGAAAAAACACTTTTCGCACTTGTGTTAGTGTTGAAAAACCACTTTTCGCACTTGTGTTAGTGTTGAAAAACCACTTTTCGCACTCGTGTTGGTGCAGGAAACCACTTTTGCACTTGTATTAGTGTGGAAAAAACGCTTTTTGCACCTGTGATAGTGTTGAAAAACCACTTTTCGCACTTGTGTTAGTGTTGAAAAACCACATTTCGCACTTGTGTTGGTGCAGGAAACCACTTTTGCACTTGTATTAGTGTGGAAAAAACACTTTTCGCACTTGTATTAGTGTTGAAAAACCACTTTTCGCACTTGTGTTAGTGTTGAAAAACCACTTTTCGCACTTGTGTTGGTGCAGGAAACCACTTTTGCACTTGTATTAGTGTGGAAAAAACACTTTTCGCACTTGTGTTAGTGTTGAAAAACCACTTTTCGCACTTGTGTTAGTGTTGAAAAACCACTTTTCGCACTTGTGTTGGTGCAGGAAAGCACTTTTGCACTTTAATTGTTGTGGAAAAACCACTTTTCGCACTTGTGTTAGTGTTGAAAAACCACTTTTCGCACTTGTGTTGGTGCAGGAAACCACTTTTGCACTTGTATTAGTGTGGAAAAACCACTTTTCGCACTTGTGTTAGTGTTGAAAAACCACTTTTCGCACTTGTGTTAGTGTTGAAAAACCACATTTCGCACTTGTGTTGGTGCAGGAAACCACTTTTGCACTTGTATTAGTGTGGAAAAAACACTTTTCGCACTTGTGTTAGTGTTGAAAATCCACTTTTCGCATTTGTGTGAGTGTTGAAAAACCACTTTTCGCACTAGTGTTGGTGCAGGAAACCACTTTTGCACTTGTATTAGTGTGGAAAAAACACTTTTTGCACTTGTGATAGTGTTGAAAAACCACTTTTCGCACTTGTGTTAGTGTTGAAAAACCACATTTCGCACTTGTGTTGGTGCAGGAAACCACTTTTGCACTTGTATTAGTGTGGAAAAAAACACTTTTCGCACTTGTGTTAGTGTTGAAAAACCACTTTTCGCACTTGTGTTAGTGTTGAAAAACCACTTTTCGCACTTGTGTTGGTGCAGGAAACCACTTTTGCACTTGTATTAGTGTGGAAAAACACTTTTCGCACTTGTGTTAGTGTTGAAAAACCACTTTTCGCACTTGTGTTAGTGTTGAAAAACCACTTTTCGCACTAGTGTTGGTGCAGGAAACCACTGTTGCACTTGTATTAGTGTGGAAAAACCACTTTTTGCACTTGTGTTAGTGTTGAAAAACCACTTTTCGCACTTGTGTTAGTGTTGAAAAACCACAATTCGCACTTGTGTTAGTGTTGAAAAACCACTTTTCTCACTTGTGTTGGTGTAGGAAACCACTTTTCGCACACGTGTTGGTGTAGGAAACCACTTTTTGCACCTGTGTCAGTGTGGAAAACACACTTTTCGCAATTGTGTTGTTGTAGGAAACCACTTTTCGCACTTGTGTTCGTGTTAAAAAAAAACACTTCTCGCACTTGTGTTGGTGTAGGAAACCACTTTTCGCACTTTTGTTGGTGTAGGAAACCACTTTTTGCACCTGTGTTTTTGTGGGAAACACACTTTTCGCAATTGTGTTAGTGTTGAAAAACCACTTTTTGCACTTGTGTTAGTGTTGAAAAACCACTTTTCGCACTAGTGTTGGTGCAGGAAACCACTGTTGCACTTGTATTAGTGTGGGAAAAACCACTTTTTGCACTTGTGTTAGTGTTGAAAAACCACTTTTCTCACTTGTGTTAGTGTTGAAAAACCACAATTCACACTTGTGTTAGTGTTGAAAAACCACTTTTCTCACTTGTGTTGGTGTAGGAAACCACTTTTCGCACTTGTGTTGGTGTAGGAAACCACTTTTTGCACTTGTGTTCGTGTTAAAAAAAAACACTGCTCGCACTTGTGTTGGTGTAGGAAACCACTTTTCGCACTTTTGTTGGTGTAGGAAACCACTTTTTGCACCTGTGTTAGTGTGGAAAACACACTTTTCGCAATTGTGTTGGCGTAGGACACCACTTTTTGCACCTGTGTTAGTGTGGAACTTGTGTTAATGTTGAAACCCCACTTTTCGCACTTGTGTTGCTGTTGGAAACCACTTTTGGCACTTGTGTTAGAGTTGAAAAACCACATTTCGCACTTGTGTTGGTGTAGGAAACCACTTTTCGCACTTGTGTTAGTTTCAAAAAACCACTTTTCGCACTTGTGTTAGTGTTGAAAAACCACATTTCGCACTTGTGTTGGTGTAGGAAACCACTTTTCGCACTTGTGTTATTTTAAAAAAACCACTTTTCGCACTTGTGTTAGTGTTGAAAAACCACTTTTCGCACTTGTGTTGGTGTAGGAAACCACTTTTCGCAATTGTATTAGTGTGGAAAAACCACTTTTCGCACTTGTGTTGGTGCAGGAAACCACTTTTGCACTTGTATTAGTGTGGAAAAAACACTTTTCGCACTTGTGTTAGTGTTGAAAAACCACTTTTCGCACTTGTGTTAGTGTGGAAAAACCACTTTTCGCACTTGTGTTGGTGCAGGAAACCACTTTTGCACTTGTATTAGTGTGGAAAAAACACTTTTTGCTCTTGTGATAGTGTTGAAAAACCACTTTTCGCACGTGTGTTAGTGTTGAAAAACCACTTTTCGCACTTGTGTTGGTGCAGGAAACCACTTTTGCACTTGTATTAGTGTGGAAAAAACACTTTTCGCACTTGTGTTAGTGTTGAAAAAACACTTTTCGCACTTGTGTTAGTGTTGAAAAACCACTTTTTGCACTTGTGTTGGTGCAGGAAACCACTTTTGCACTTGTATTAGTGTGGAAAAAACACTTTTCGCACTTGTGTTAGTGTTGAAAAACCACTTTTCGCACTTGTGTTAGTGTTGAAAAACCACTTTTCGCACTCGTGTTGGTGCAGGAAACCACTTTTGCACTTGTATTAGTGTGGAAAAAACGCTTTTTGCACCTGTGATAGTGTTGAAAAACCACTTTTCGCACTTGTGTTAGTGTTGAAAAACCACATTTCGCACTTGTGTTGGTGCAGGAAACCACTTTTGCACTTGTATTAGTGTGGAAAAAACACTTTTCGCACTTGTATTAGTGTTGAAAAACCACTTTTCGCACTTGTGTTAGTGTTGAAAAACCACTTTTCGCACTTGTGTTGGTGCAGGAAACCACTTTTGCACTTGTATTAGTGTGGAAAAAACACTTTTCGCACTTGTGTTAGTGTTGAAAAACCACTTTTCGCACTTGTGTTAGTGTTGAAAAACCACTTTTCGCACTTGTGTTGGTGCAGGAAAGCACTTTTGCACTTTAATTGTTGTGGAAAAACCACTTTTCGCACTTGTGTTAGTGTTGAAAAACCACTTTTCGCACTTGTGTTGGTGCAGGAAACCACTTTTGCACTTGTATTAGTGTGGAAAAACCACTTTTCGCACTTGTATTAGTGTTGAAAAACCACTTTTCGCACTTGTGTTAGTGTTGAAAAACCACATTTCGCACTTGTGTTGGTGCAGGAAACCACTTTTGCACTTGTATTAGTGTGGAAAAAACACTTTTCGCACTTGTGTTAGTGTTGAAAACCCACTTTTCGCACTTGTGTGAGTGTTGAAAAACCACTTTTCGCACTAGTGTTGGTGCAGGAAACCACTTTTGCACTTGTATTAGTGTGGAAAAAACACTTTTTGCACTTGTGATAGTGTTGAAAAACAACTTTTCGCACTTGTGTTAGTGTTGAAAAACCACATTTCGCACTTGTGTTGGTGCAGGAAACCACTTTTGCTCTTGTATTAGTGTGGAAAAAACACTTTTTGCACTTGTGATAGTGTTGAAAAACCACTTTTCGCACTTGTGTTAGTGTTGAAAAACCACTTTTCGCACATGTGTTGGTGCAGGAAACCACTTTTGCACTTGCATTAGTGTGGAAAAAACACTTTTCGCACTTGTGTTAGTGTTGAAAAACCACTTTTCGCACTTGTGTTAGTGTTGAAAAACCACTTTTCGCACTTGTGTTGGTGCAGGAAAGCACTTTTGCACTTTAATTGTTGTGGAAAAACCACTTTTCGCGCGTGTGTTAGTGTTGAAAAACCACTTTTCGCACTTGTGTTGGTGCAGGAAACCACTTTTGCACTTGTATTAGTGTGGAAAAACCACTTTTCGCACTTGTGTTAGTGTTGAAAAACCACTTTTCGCACTTGTGTTAGTGTTGAAAAACCACATTTCGCACTTGGGTTGGTGCAGGAAACCACTTTTGCACTTGTATTAGTGTGGAAAAAACACTTTTCGCACTTGTGTTAGTGTTGAAAATCCACTTTTCGCACTTGTGTGAGTGTTGAAAAACCACTTTTCGCACTAGTGTTGGTGCAGGAAACCACTTTTGCACTTGTATTAGTGTGGAAAAAAGACTTTTTGCACTTGTGATAGTGTTGAAAAACCACTTTTCGCACTTGTGTTAGTGTTGAAAAACCACATTTCGCACTTGTGTTGGTGCAGGAAACCACTTTTGCACTTGTATTAGTGTGGAAAAAACACTTTTCGCACTTGTGTTAGTGTTGAAAAACCACTTTTCGCACTTGTGTTAGTGTTGAAAAACCACTTTTCGCACTTGTGTTGGTGCAGGAAACCACTTTTGCACTTGTATTAGTGTGGAAAAAACACTTTTCGCACTTGTGTTAGTGTTGAAAAACCACTTTTCGCACTTGTGTTAGTGTTGAAAAACCACTTTTCGCACTAGTGTTGGTGCAGGAAACCACTGTTGCACTTGTATTAGTGTGGAAAAACCACTTTTCGCACTTGTGTTAGTGTTGAAAAACCACTTTTCGCACTTGTGTTAGTGTTGAAAAACCACAATTCGCACTTGTGTTAGTGTTGAAAAACCACTTTTCTCACTTGTGTTGGTGAAGGAAACCACTTTTCGCACTTGTGTTGGTGTAGGAAACCACTTTTTGCACCTGTGTCAGTGTGGAAAACACACTTTTCGCAATTGTGTTGTTGTAGGAAACCACTTTTCGCACTTGTGATAGTGTTGAAAAAACACTTTTCGCACTTGTGTTCGTGTTAAAAAAAACACTTCTCTCACTTGTGTTGGTGTAGGAAACCACTTTTCGCACTTTTGTTGGTGTAGGAAACCACTTTTTGCACCTGTGTTTTTGTGGGAAACACACTTTTCACAATTGTGTTAGTGTTGAAAAACCACTTTTTGCACTTGTGTTAGTGTTGAAAAACCACTTTTCGCACTTGTGTTGGTGCAGGAAACCACTTTTGCACTTGTATTAGTGTGGAATAACCACTTTTCGCAATTGTGTTAGTGTTGAAAAACCACTTTTCGCACTTGTGTTAGTGTTGAAAAACCACATTTCGCACTTGTGTTGGTGCAGGAAACCACTTTTGCACTTGTATTAGCGTGGAAAAAACACTTTTCGCACTTGTGTTAGTGTTGAAAAACCACTTTTCGCACTTGTGTTAGTGTTGAAAAACCACTTTTCGCACTAGTGTTGGTGCAGGAAACCACTGTTGCACTTGTATTAGTGTGGGAAAAACCACTTTTTGCACTTGTGTTAGTGTTGAAAAACCACTTTTTGCACTTGTGTTAGTGTTGAAAAACCACTTTTCGCACTTGTGTTGGTGCAGGAAACCACTTTTGCACTTGTATTAGTGTGGAATAACCACTTTTCGCAATTGTGTTAGTGTTGAAAAACCACTTTTCGCACTTGTGTTAGTGTTGAAAAACCACATTTCGCACTTGTGTTGGTGCAGGAAACCACTTTTGCACTTGTATTAGTGTGGAAAAAACACTTTTCGCACTTGTGTTAGTGTTGAAAAACCACTTTTCGCACTTGTGTTAGTGTTGAAAAACCACTTTTCGCACTAGTGTTGGTGCAGGAAACCACTGTTGCACTTGTATTAGTGTGGGAAAAACCACTTTTTGCACTTGTGTTAGTGTTGAAAAACCACTGTTCTCACTTGTGTTAGTGTTGAAAAACCACAATTCGCACTTGTGTTAGTGTTGAAAAACCACTTTTCTCACTTGTGTTGGTGTAGGAAACCACTTTTCGCACTTGTGTTGGTGTAGGAAACCACTTTTTGCACTTGTGTTCGTGTTAAAAAAAAAACACTGCTCGCACTTGTGTTGGTTTAGGAAACCACTTTTCGCACTTTTGTTGGTGTAGGAAACCACTTTTTGCACCTGTGTTAGTGTGGAAAACACACTTTTCGCAATTGTGTTGGCGTAGGACACCACTTTTTGCACCTGTGTTAGTGTGGAACTTGTGTTAATGTTGAAACCCCACTTTTCGCACTTGTGTTGCTGTTGGAAACCACTTTTGGCACTTGTGTTAGAGTTGAAAAACCACATTTCGCACTTGTGTTGGTGTAGGAAACCACTTTTCGCACTTGTGTTAGTTTCAAAAAACCACTTTTCGCACTTGTGTTAGTGTTGAAAAACCACATTTCGCACTTGTGTTGGTGTAGGAAACCACTTTTCGCACTTGTGTTATTTTTTTAAAACCACTTTTCGCACTTGTGTTAGTGTTGAAAAACCACTTTTCGCACTTGTGTTGGTGTAGGAAACCACTTTTCGCAATTGTATTAGTGTGGAAAAACCACTTTTCGCACTTGTGTTGGTGCAGGAAACCACTTTTGCACTTGTATTAGTGTGGAAAAAACACTTTTCGCACTTGTGTTAGTGTTGAAAAACCACTTTTCGCACTTGTGTTAGTGTGGAAAAACCACTTTTCGCACTTGTGTTGGTGCAGGAAACCACTTTTGCACTTGTATTAGTGTGGAAAAAACACTTTTTGCTCTTGTGATAGTGTTGAAAAACCACTTTTCGCACTTGTGTTAGTGTTGAAAAACCACTTTTCGCACTTGTGTTGGTGCAGGAAACCACTTTTGCACTTGTATTAGTGTGGAAAAAACACTTTTCGCACTTGTGTTAGTGTTGAAAAAACACTTTTCGCACTTGTGTTAGTGTTGAAAAACCACTTTTCGCACTTGCGTTGGTGCAGGAAACCACTTTTGCACTTGTATTAGTGTGGAAAAAACACTTTTCGCACTTGTGTTAGTGTTGAAAAACCACTTTTCGCACTTGTGTTAGTGTTGAAAAACCACTTTTCGCACTCGTGTTGGTGCAGGAAACCACTTTTGCACTTGTATTAGTGTGGAAAAAACGCTTTTTGCACCTGTGATAGTGTTGAAAAACCACTTTTCGCACTTGTGTTAGTGTTGAAAAACCACATTTCGCACTTGTGTTGGTGCAGGAAACCACTTTTGCACTTGTATTAGTGTGGAAAAAACACTTTTCGCACTTGTATTAGTGTTGAAAAACCACTTTTCGCACTTGTGTTAGTGTTGAAAAACCACTTTTCGCACTTGTGTTGGTGCAGGAAACCACTTTTGCACTTGTATTAGTGTGGAAAAAACACTTTTCGCACTTGTGTTAGTGTTGAAAAACCACTTTTCGCACTTGTGTTAGTGTTGAAAAACCACTTTTCGCACTTGTGTTGGTGCAGGAAAGCACTTTTGCACTTTAATTGTTGTGGAAAAACCACTTTTCGCACTTGTGTTAGTGTTGAAAAACCACTTTTCGCACTTGTGTTGGTGCAGGAAACCACTTTTGCACTTGTATTAGTGTGGAAAAACCACTTTTCGCACTTGTGTTAGTGTTGAAAAACCACTTTTCGCACTTGTGTTAGTGTTGAAAAACCACATTTCGCACTTGTGTTGGTGCAGGAAACCACTTTTGCACTTGTATTAGTGTGGAAAAAACACTTTTCGCACTTGTGTTAGTGTTGAAAATCCACTTTTCGCATTTGTGTGAGTGTTGAAAAACCACTTTTCGCACTAGTGTTGGTGCAGGAAACCACTTTTGCACTTGTATTAGTGTGGAAAAAACACTTTTTGCACTTGTGATAGTGTTGAAAAACCACTTTTCGCACTTGTGTTAGTGTTGAAAAACCACATTTCGCACTTGTGTTGGTGCAGGAAACCACTTTTGCACTTGTATTAGTGTGGAAAAAACACTTTTCGCACTTGTGTTAGTGTTGAAAAACCACTTTTCGCACTTGTGTTAGTGTTGAAAAACCACTTTTCGCACTTGTGTTGGTGCAGGAAACCACTTTTGCACTTGTATTAGTGTGGAAAAACACTTTTCGCACTTGTGTTAGTGTTGAAAAACCACTTTTCGCACTTGTGTTAGTGTTGAAAAACCACTTTTCGCACTAGTGTTGGTGCAGGAAACCACTGTTGCACTTGTATTAGTGTGGAAAAACCACTTTTTGCACTTGTGTTAGTGTTGAAAAACCACTTTTCGCACTTGTGTTAGTGTTGAAAAACCACAATTCGCACTTGTGTTAGTGTTGAAAAACCACTTTTCTCACTTGTGTTGGTGTAGGAAACCACTTTTCGCACACGTGTTGGTGTAGGAAACCACTTTTTGCACCTGTGTCAGTGTGGAAAACACACTTTTCGCAATTGTGTTGTTGTAGGAAACCACTTTTCGCACTTGTGTTCGTGTTAAAAAAAAACACTTCTCGCACTTGTGTTGGTGTAGGAAACCACTTTTCGCACTTTTGTTGGTGTAGGAAACCACTTTTTGCACCTGTGTTTTTGTGGGAAACACACTTTTCGCAATTGTGTTAGTGTTGAAAAACCACTTTTTGCACTTGTGTTAGTGTTGAAAAACCACTTTTCGCACTAGTGTTGGTGCAGGAAACCACTGTTGCACTTGTATTAGTGTGGGAAAAACCACTTTTTGCACTTGTGTTAGTGTTGAAAAACCACTTTTCTCACTTGTGTTAGTGTTGAAAAACCACAATTCGCACTTGTGTTAGTGTTGAAAAACCACTTTTCTCACTTGTGTTGGTGTAGGAAACCACTTTTCGCACTTGTGTTGGTGTAGGAAACCACTTTTTGCACTTGTGTTCGTGTTAAAAAAAAACACTACTCGCACTTGTGTTGGTGTAGGAAACCACTTTTCGCACTTTTGTTGGTGTAGGAAACCACTTTTTGCACCTGTGTTAGTGTGGAAAACACACTTTTCGCAATTGTGTTGGCGTAGGACACCACTTTTTGCACCTGTGTTAGTGTGGAACTTGTGTTAATGTTGAAACCCCACTTTTCGCACTTGTGTTGCTGTTGGAAACCACTTTTGGCACTTGTGTTAGAGTTGAAAAACCACATTTCGCACTTGTGTTGGTGTAGGAAACCACTTTTCGCACTTGTGTTAGTTTCAAAAAACCACTTTTCGCACTTGTGTTAGTGTTGAAAAACCACTTTTCTCACTTGTGTTGGTGTAGGAAACCACTTTTCGCACTTGTGTTGGTGTAGGAAACCACTTTTTGCACTTGTGTTCGTGTTAAAAAAAAACACTTCTCGCACTTGTGTTGGTGTAGGAAACCACTTTTCGCACTTTTGTTGGTGTAGGAAACCACTTTTTGCACCTGTGTTAGTGTGGAAAACACACTTTTCGCAATTGTGTTGGCGTAGGACACCACTTTTTGCACCTGTGTTAGTGTGGAACTTGTGTTAATGTTGAAACCCCACTTTTCGCACTTGTGTTGCTGTTGGAAACCACTTTTGGCACTTGTGTTAGAGTTGAAAAACCACATTTCGCACTTGTGTTGGTGTAGGAAACCACTTTTCGCACTTGTGTTATTTTTAAAAAACCACTTTTCGCACTTGTGTTAGTGTTGAAAAACCACTTTTCGCACTTGTGTTGGTGTAGGAAACCACTTTTCGCAATTGTATTAGTGTGGAAAAACCACTTTTCGCACTTGTGTTGGTGCAGGAAACCACTTTTGCACTTGTATTAGTGTGGAAAAAACACTTTTCGCACTTGTGTTAGTGTTGAAAAACCACTTTTCGCACTTGTGTTAGTGTGGAAAAACCACTTTTCGCACTTGTGTTGGTGCAGGAAACCACTTTTGCACTTGTATTAGTGTGGAAAAAACACTTTTTGCTCTTGTGATAGTGTTGAAAAACCACTTTTCGCACGTGTGTTAGTGTTGAAAAACCACTTTTCGCACTTGTGTTGGTGCAGGAAACCACTTTTGCACTTGTATTAGTGTGGAAAAAACACTTTTCGCACTTGTGTTAGTGTTGAAAAAACACTTTTCGCACTTGTGTTAGTGTTGAAAAACCACTTTTTGCACTTGTGTTGGTGCAGGAAACCACTTTTGCACTTGTATTAGTGTGGAAAAAACACTTTTCGCACTTGTGTTAGTGTTGAAAAACCACTTTTCGCACTTGTGTTAGTGTTGAAAAACCACTTTTCGCACTCGTGTTGGTGCAGGAAACCACTTTTGCACTTGTATTAGTGTGGAAAAAACGCTTTTTGCACCTGTGATAGTGTTGAAAAACCACTTTTCGCACTTGTGTTAGTGTTGAAAAACCACATTTCGCACTTGTGTTGGTGCAGGAAACCACTTTTGCACTTGTATTAGTGTGGAAAAAACACTTTTCGCACTTGTATTAGTGTTGAAAAACCACTTTTCGCACTTGTGTTAGTGTTGAAAAACCACTTTTCGCACTTGTGTTGGTGCAGGAAACCACTTTTGCACTTGTATTAGTGTGGAAAAAACACTTTTCGCACTTGTGTTAGTGTTGAAAAACCACTTTTCGCACTTGTGTTAGTGTTGAAAAACCACTTTTCGCACTTGTGTTGGTGCAGGAAAGCACTTTTGCACTTTAATTGTTGTGGAAAAACCACTTTTCGCACTTGTGTTAGTGTTGAAAAACCACTTTTCGCACTTGTGTTGGTGCAGGAAACCACTTTTGCACTTGTATTAGTGTGGAAAAACCACTTTTCGCACTTGTATTAGTGTTGAAAAACCACTTTTCGCACTTGTGTTAGTGTTGAAAAACCACATTTCGCACTTGTGTTGGTGCAGGAAACCACTTTTGCACTTGTATTAGTGTGGAAAAAACACTTTTCGCACTTGTGTTAGTGTTGAAAACCCACTTTTCGCACTTGTGTGAGTGTTGAAAAACCACTTTTCGCACTAGTGTTGGTGCAGGAAACCACTTTTGCACTTGTATTAGTGTGGAAAAAACACTTTTTGCACTTGTGATAGTGTTGAAAAACCACTTTTCGCACTTGTGTTAGTGTTGAAAAACCACATTTCGCACTTGTGTTGGTGCAGGAAACCACTTTTGCACTTGTATTAGTGTGGAAAAAACACTTTTCGCACTTGTGTTAGTGTTGAAAAACCACTTTTCGCACTTGTGTTAGTGTTGAAAAACCACTTTTCGCACTTGTGTTGGTGCAGGAAATCACTTTTGCACTTGTATTAGTGTGGAAAAAACACTTTTCGCACTTGTGTTAGTGTTGAAAAACCACTTTTCGCACTTGTGTTAGTGTTGAAAAACCACTTTTCGCACTAGTGTTGGTGCAGGAAACCACTGTTGCACTTGTATTAGTGTGGAAAAACCACTTTTCGCACTTGTGTTAGTGTTGAAAAACCACTTTTCGCACTTGTGTTAGTGTTGAAAAACCACAATTCGCACTTGTGTTAGTGTTGAAAAACCACTTTTCTCACTTGTGTTGGTGTAGGAAACCACTTTTCGCACTTGTGTTGGTGTAGGAAACCACTTTTTGCACCTGTGTCAGTGTGGAAAACACACTTTTCGCAATTGTGTTGTTGTAGGAAACCACTTTTCGCACTTGTGATAGTGTTGAAAAAACACTTTTCGCACTTGTGTTCGTGGTAAAAAAAAACACTTCTCGCACTTGTGTTGGTGTAGGAAACCACTTTTCGCACTTTTGTTGGTGTAGGAAACCACTTTTTGCACCTGTGTTTTTGTGGGAAACACACTTTTCGCAATTGTGTTAGTGTTGAAAAACCACTTTTTGCACTTGTGTTAGTGTTGAAAAACCACTTTTCGCACTTGTGTTGGTGCAGGAAACCACTTTTGCACTTGTATTAGTGTGGAATAACCACTTTTCGCAATTGTGTTAGTGTTGAAAAACCACTTTTCGCACTTGTGTTAGTGTTGAAAAACCACATTTCGCACTTGTGTTGGTGCAGGAAACCACTTTTGCACTTGTATTAGTGTGGAAAAAACACTTTTCGCACTTGTGTTAGTGTTGAAAAACCACTTTTCGCACTTGTGTTAGTGTTGAAAAACCACTTTTCGCACTAGTGTTGGTGCAGGAAACCACTGTTGCACTTGTATTAGTGTGGGAAAAACCACTTTTTGCACTTGTGTTAGTGTTGAAAAACCACTTTTTGCACTTGTGTTAGTGTTGAAAAACCACTTTTCGCACTTGTGTTGGTGCAGGAAACCACTTTTGCACTTGTATTAGTGTGGAATAACCACTTTTCGCACTTGTGTTAGTGTTGAAAAACCACATTTCGCACTTGTGTTGGTGCAGGAAACCACTTTTGCACTTGTATTAGTGTGGAAAAAGCACTTTTCGCGCTTGTGTTAGTGTTGAAAAACCACTTTTCGCACTTGTGTTAGTGTTGAAAAACAACTTTTCGCACTAGTGTTGGTGCAGGAAACCACTGTTGCACTTGTATTAGTGTGGGAAAAACCACTTTTTGCACTTGTGTTAGTGTTGAAAAACCACAATTCGCACTTGTGTTAGTGTTGAAAAACCACTTTTCTCACTTGTGTTGGTGTAGGAAACCACTTTTCGCACTTGTGTTGGTGTAGGAAACCACTTTTTGCACTTGTGTTGGTGTTAAAAAAAAACACTCCTCGCACTTGTGTTGGTGTAGGAAACCACTTTTCGCACTTTTGTTGGTGTAGGAAACCACTTTTTGCACCTGTGTTAGTGTGGAAAACACACTTTTCGCAATTGTGTTGGCGTAGGACACCACTTTTTGCACCTGTGTTAGTGTGGAACTTGTGTTAATGTTGAAACCCCACTTTTGGCACTTGTGTTGCTGTTGGAAACCACTTTTAGCACTTGTGTTAGAGTTGAAAAACCACATTTCGCACTTGTGTTGGTGTAGGAAACCACTTTTCGCACTTGTGTTGGTTTCAAAAAACCACTTTTCGCACTTGTGTTAGTGTTGAAAAACCACATTTCGCACTTGTGTTGGTGTAGGAAACCACTTTTCGCACTTGTGTTATTTTCAAAAAACCACTTTTCGCACTTGTGTTAGTGTTGAAAAACCACTTTTCGCACTTGTGTTGGTGTAGGAAACCACTTTTCGCAATTGTATTAGTGTGGAAAAACCACTTTTCGCACTTGTGTTGGTGCAGGAAACCACTTTTGCACTTGTATTAGTGTGGAAAAAACACTTTTTGCACTTGTGATAGTGTTGAAAAACCACTTTTCACACTTGTGTTAGTGTTGAAAAACCAGTTTTCGCACATGTGTTGGTGCAGGAAACCACTTTTGCACTTGTATTAGTGTGGAAAAATCACTTTTAGCACTTGTGTTAGTGTTGAAAAACCACTTTTCGCACTTATGTTAGTGTTGAAAAACCACTTTTCGCACATGTGTTGGTGCAGGAAACCACTTTTGCACTTGTATTAGTGTGGAAAAAGCACTTTTTGCACTTGTGATAGTGTTGAAAAACCACTTTTCGCACTTGTGTTAGTGTTGAAAAACCACTTTTCGCACTTATGTTAGTGTTGAAAAACCACTTTTCGCACTAGTGTTGGTGCAGGAAACCACTTTTGCACTTGTATTAGTGTGGAAAAAACACTTTTTGCACTTGTGATAGTGTTGAAAAACCACTTTTCGCACTTGTGTTAGTGTTGAAAAACGACATTTTGCAATTGTGTTGGTGCAGGAAACCACTTTTGCACTTGTATTAGTGTGGAAAAAACACATTTCGCACTTGTGTTAGTGTTGAAAAACCACTTTTCGCACTTGTGTTAGTGTTGAAAAACCACTTTTCGCACTTGTGTTGGTGCAGGAAACCACTTTTGCACTTGTATTAGTGTGGAAAAAACACTTTTCGCACTTGTGTTAGTGTTGAAAAATCACTTTTCGCACTTGTGTTAGTGTTGAAAAGCCACTTTTCGCACTTGTGTTGGTGCAGGAAAGCACTTTTGCACTTGTATTAGTGTGGAAAAACCACTTTTCGCACTTGTGTTAGTGTTGAAAAACCACTTTGCGCACTTGTGTTAGTGTTAAAAAAAACACTTTTCGCACTTGTGTTAGTGTTGAAAAACCACATTTCGCACTTGTGTTGGTGCAAGAAACCACTTTTGCACTTGTATTAGTGTGGAAAAAACACTTTTCGCACTTGTGTTAGTGTTGAAAAACCACTTTTCGCACTTGTGTTAGTGTTGAAAAACCACTTTGCGCACTTGTGTTAGTGTTAAAAAAACACTTTTCGCACTTGTGTTAGTGTTGAAAAAACACTTTTCGCACTTGTGTTGGTGCAGGAAAGCACTTTTGCACTTGTATTAGTGTGGAAAAACCACTTTTCGCACTTGTGTTAGTGTTGAAAAACCACTTTTTGCACTTGTGTTAGTGTTGAAAAACCACTTTTCGCACTTGTGTTGGTGCAGGAAACCACTTTTGCACTTGTATTAGTGTGGAATAACCACTTTTCGCAATTGTGTTAGTGTTGAAAAACCACTTTTCGCACTTGTGTTAGTGTTGAAAAACCACTTTTCGCACTTGTGTTGGTGCAGGAAACCACTTTTGCACTTGTATTAGTGTGGAAAAAACACTTTTCGCACTTGTGTTAGTGTTGAAAAACCACTTTTCGCACTTTTGTTAGTGTTGAAAAACCACTTTTCACACTAGTGTTGGTGCAGGAAACCACTGTTGCACTTGTATTAGTGTGGAAAAACCACTTTTTGCACTTGTGTTAGTGTTGAAAAACCACTTTTCGCACTTGTGTTAGTGTTGAAAAACCACAATTTGCACTTGTGTTAGTGTTGAAAAACCACTTTTCTCACTTGTGTTGATGTAGGAAACCACTTTTCGCACTTGTGTTGGTGTAGGAAACCACTTTTTGCACTTGTGTTCGTGTTAAAAAAAAACACTTCTCGCACTTGTGTTGGTGTAGGAAACCACTTTTCGCACTTTTCTTGGTGTAGGAAACCACTTTTTGCACCTGTGTTAGTGTGGAAAACACACTTTTCGCAATTGTGTTGGTGTAGGAAACCACTTTTTGCACCTGTGTTAGTGTGGAAAACACACTTTTCGCAATTGTGTTGGCGTAGGACACCACTTTTTGCACCTGTGTTAGTGTGGAACTTGTGTTAATGTTGAAACCCCACTTTTCGCACTTGTGTTGCTGTTGGAAACCACTTTTGGCACTTGTGTTAGAGTTGAAAAACCACATTTCGCACTTGTGTTGGTGTAGGAAACCACTTTTCGCACTTGTGTTAGTTTCAAAAAACCACTTTTCGCACTTGTGTTTGTGTTGAAAAACCACATTTCGCACTTGTGTTGGTGTAGGAAACCACTTTTCGCACTTGTGTTATTTTCAAAAAACCACTTTTCGCACTTGTGTTAGTGTTGAAAAACCACTTTTCGCACTTGTGTTGGTGTAGGAAACCACTTTTCGCAATTGTATTAGTGTGGAAAAACCACTTTTTGCACTTGTGTTGGTGCAGGAAACCACTTTTGCACTTGTATTAGTGTGGAAAAAACACTTTTCGCACTTGTGTTAGTGTTGAAAAACCACTTTTCGCACTTGTGTTAGTGTTGAAAAACCACTTTTCGCACTTGTGTTGGTGCTGGAAACCACTTTTGCACTTGTATTAGTGTGGAAAAAACACTTTTTGCACTTATGATAGTGTTGGAAAACCACTTTTCACACTTGTGTTAGTGTTGAAAAACCACTTTTCGCACATGTGTTGGTGCAGGAAACCACTTTTGCACTTGTATTAGTGTGGAAAAATCACTTTTCGCACTTGTGTTAGTGTTGAAAAACCACTTTTCGCACTTATGTTATTGTTGAAAAACCACTTTTCGCTGTTGTGTTGGTGCAGGAAACCACTTTTGCACTTGTATTAGTGTGGAAAAAGCACTTTTTGCACTTGTGATAGTGTTGAAAAACCACTTTTCGCACTTGTGTTAGTGTTGAAAAACCACTTTTCGCACTTGTGTTAGTGTTGAAAAACCACTTTTCGCAGTTGTGTTGGTGCAGGAAACCACTTTTGCACTTGTATTAGTGTGGAAAAAGCACTTTTTGCACTTGTGATAGTGTTGAAAAACCACTTTTCGCACTTGTGTTAGTGTTGAAAAACGACATTTCGCAATTGTGTTGGTGCAGGAAACCACTTTTGCACTTGTGATAGTGTTGAAAAACCACTTTTCGCACTTGTGTTAGTGTTGAAAAACCACTTTTCGCACTTGTGTTGGTGCAGGAAACCACTTTTGCACTTGTATTAGTGTGGAAAAAACACTTTTCGCACTTGTGTTAGTGTTGAAAAACCACTTTTCGCACTTGTGTTAGTGTTGAAAAACCACTTTTCGCACTTGTGTTGGTGCAGGAAAGCACTTTTGCACTTGTATTAGTGTGGAAAAACCACTTTTCGCACTTGTGTTAGTGTTGAAAAACCATTTTTTGCACTTGTGTTAGTGTTGAAAAACCACTTTTCGCACTTGTGTTGGTGCAGGAAACCACTTTTGCACTTGTATTAGTGTGGAATAACCACTTTTCGCAATTGTGTTAGTGTTGAAAAACCACTTTTCGCACTTGTGTTAGTGTTGAAAAACCACTTTTCGCACTTGTGTTGGTGCAGGAAACCACTTTTGCACTTGTATTAGTGTGGAAAAAACACTTTTTGCACTTGTGATAGTGTTGAAAAACCACTTTTCGCACTTGTGTTAGTGTTGAAAAACCACTTTTTGCACTTGTGTTGGTGCAGGAAACCACTTTTGCACTTGTATTAGTGTGGAAAAAACACTTTTCGCACTTGTGTTAGTGTTGAAAAACCACTTTTCGCACTTGTGTTAGTGTTGAAAAACCACTTTTCGCACTAGTGTTGGTGCAGGAAACCACTTTTGCACTTGTATTAGTGTGGAAAAAACACTTTTTGCACTTGTGATAGTGTTGAAAAACCACTTTTCGCACTTGTGTTAGTGTTGAAAAACGACATTTCGCAATTGTGTTGGTGCAGGAAACCACTTTTGCACTTGTATTAGTGTGGAAAAAACACATTTCGCACTTGTGTTAGTGTTGAAAAACCACTTTTCGCACTTGTGTTAGTGTTGAAAAACCACTTTTCGCACTTGTGTTGGTGCAGGAAACCACTTTTGCACTTGTATTAGTGTGGAAAAAACACTTTTCGCACTTGTGTTAGTGTTGAAAAACCACTTTTCGCACTTGTGTTAGTGTTGAAAAGCCACTTTTCGCACTTGTGTTGGTGCAGGAAAGCACTTTTGCACTTGTATTAGTGTGGAAAAACCACTTTTCGCACTTGTGTTAGTGTTGAAAAACCACTTTGCGCACTTGTGTTAGTGTTAAAAAAACACTTTTCGCACTTGTGTTAGTGTTGAAAAACCACATTTCGCACTTGTGTTGGTGCAAGAAACCACTTTTGCACTTGTATTAGTGTGGAAAAAACACTTTTCGCACTTGTGTTAGTGTTGAAAAACCACTTTTCGCACTTGTGTTAGTGTTGAAAAACCACTTTTCGCACTAGTGTTGGTGCAGAAAACCACTGTTCCACTTGTTTTAGTGTGGATAAACCACTTTTTGCACTTGTGTTAGTGTTGAAAAACCACTTTTCGCACTTGTGTTAGTGTTGAAAAACCACAATTCGCACTTGTATTAGTGTTGAAAAACCACTTTTCTCACTTGTGTTGGTGTAGGAAACCACTTTTCGCACTTGTGTTGGTGTAGGAAACCACTTTTTGCACTTGTGTTCGTGTTAAAAAAAAACACTTCTCGCACTTGTGTTGGTGTAGGAAACCACTTTTCGCACTTTTCTTGGTGTAGGAAACCACTTTTTGCACCTGTGTTAGTGTGGAAAACACACTTTTCGCAATTGTGTTGGTGTAGGACACCACTTTTTGCACCTGTGTTAGTGTTGAACTTGTGTTAATGTTGAAACCCCACTTTTCGCACTTGTGTTGGTGTTGGAAACCACTTTTGGCACTTGTGTTAGAGTTGAAAAACCACATTTCGCACTTGTGTTGGTGTAGGAAACCACTTTTCGCACTTGTGTTAGTTTCAAAAAACCACTTTTCGCACTTGTGTTAGTGTTGAAAAACCACTTTTCGCACTTGTGTTGGTGTAGGAAACCACTTTTCGCAATTGTATTAGTGTGGAAAAACCACTTTTTGCACTTGTGTTGGTGCAGGAAACCACTTTTGCACTTGTATTAGTGTGGAAAAAACACTTTTCGCACTTGTGTTAGTGTTGAAAAACCACTTTTCGCACTTGTGTTAGTGTTGAAAAACCACTTTTCGCACTTGTGTTGGTGCTGGAAACCACTTTTGCACTTGTATTAGTGTGGAAAAAACACTTTTTGCACTTATGATAGTGTTGAAAAACCACTTTTCACACTTGTGTTAGTGTTGAAAAACCACTTTTCGCACATGTGTTGGTGCAGGAAACCACTTTTGCACTTGTATTAGTGTGGAAAAATCACTTTTCGCACTTGTGTTAGTGTTGAAAAACCACTTTTCGCACTTATGTTATTGTTGAAAAACCACTTTTCGCTGTTGTGTTGGTGCAGGAAACCACTTTTGCACTTGTATTAGTGTGGAAAAAGCACTTTTTGCACTTGTGATAGTGTTGAAAAACCACTTTTCGCACTTGTGTTAGTGTTGAAAAACCACTTTTCGCACTTGTGTTAGTGTTGAAAAACCACTTTTCGCAGTTGTGTTGGTGCAGGAAACCACTTTTGCACTTGTATTAGTGTGGAAAAAGCACTTTTTGCACTTGTGATAGTGTTGAAAAACCACTTTTCGCACTTGTGTTAGTGTTGAAAAACGACATTTCGCAATTGTGTTGGTGCAGGAAACCACTTTTGCACTTGTATTAGTGTGGAAAAAACACTTTTCGCACTTGTGTTAGTGTTGAAAAACCACTTTTCGCACATGTGTTAGTGTTGAAAAACCACATTTCGCACTTGTGTTGGTGCAGGAAACCACTTTTGCACTTGTATTAGTGTGGAAAAAACACTTTTCGCACTTGTGTTAGTGTTGAAAAAACACTTTTCGCACTTGTATTAGTGTTGAAAAACCACTTTTCGCACTAGTGTTGGTGCAGGAAACCACTTTTGCACTTGTATTAGTGTGGAAAAAACACTTTTTGCACTTGTGATAGTGTTGAAAAACCACTTTTCGCACTTGTGTTAGTGTTGAAAAACCACATTTCGCAATTGTGTTGGTGCAGGAAACCACTTTTGCACTTGTATTAGTGTGGAAAAAACACTTTTCGCACTTGTGTTAGTATTGAAAAACCACTTTTCGCACTTGTGTTAGTGTTGAAAAACCACTTTTCGCACTTGTGTTGGTGCAGGAAACCACTTTTGCACTTGTATTAGTGTGGAAAAAACACTTTTTGCACTTGTGATAGTGTTGAAAAACCACTTTTCGCACTTGTGTTAGTGTTGAAAAACGACATTTCGCAATTGTGTTGGTGCAGGAAACCACTTTTGCACTTGTATTAGTGTGGAAAAAACACATTTCGCACTTGTGTTAGTGTTGAAAAACCACTTTTCGCACTTGTGTTAGTGTTGAAAAACCACTTTTCGCACTTGTGTTGGTGCAGGAAACCACTTTTGCACTTGTATTAGTGTGGAAAAAACACTTTTCGCACTTGTGTTAGTGTTGAAAAACCACTTTTCGCACTTGTGTTAGTGTTGAAAAGCCACTTTTCGCACTTGTGTTGGTGCAGGAAAGCACTTTTGCACTTGTATTAGTGTGGAAAAACCACTTTTCGCACTTGTGTTAGTGTTGAAAAACCACTTTGCGCACTTGTGTTAGTGTTGAAAAACCACTTTTCGCACTTGTGTTAGTGTTGAAAAACCACATTTCGCACTTGTGTTGGTGCAAGAAACCACTTTTGCACTTGTATTAGTGTGGAAAAAACACTTTTCGCACTTGTGTTAGTGTTGAAAAACCACTTTTCGCACTTGTGTTAGTGTTGAAAAACCACTTTTCGCACTAGTGTTGGTGCAGGAAACCACTGTTGCACTTGTATTAGTGTGGATAAACCACTTTTTGCACTTGTGTTAGTGTTGAAAAACCACTTTTCGCACTTGTGTTAGTGTTGAAAAACCACAATTCGCACTTGTATTAGTGTTGAAAAACCACTTTTCTCACTTGTGTTGGTGTAGGAAACCACTTTTCGCACTTGTGTTGGTGTAGGAAACCACTTTTTGCACTTGTGTTCGTGTTAAAAAAAAACACTTCTCGCACTTGTGTTGGTGTAGGAAACCACTTTTCGCACTTTTCTTGGTGTAGGAAACCACTTTTTGCACCTGTGTTAGTGTGGAAAACACACTTTTCGCAATTGTGTTGGTGTAGGACACCACTTTTTGCACCTGTGTTAGTGTTGAACTTGTGTTAATGTTGAAACCCCACTTTTCGCACTTGTGTTGGTGTTGGAAACCACTTTTGGCACTTGTGTTAGAGTTGAAAAACCACATTTCGCACTTGTGTTGGTGTAGGAAACCACTTTTCGCACTTGTGTTAGTTTCAAAAAACCACTTTTCGCACTTGTGTTAGTGTTGAAAAACCACATTTCGCACTTGTGTTGGTGTAGGAAACCACTTTTCGCACTTGTGTTATTTTCAAAAAACCACTTTTCGCACTTGTGTTAGTGTTGAAAAACCACTTTTCGCACTTGTGTTGGTGTAGGAAACCACTTTTCGCAATTGTATTAGTGTGGAAAAACCACTTTTCGCACTTGTGTTGGTGGAGGAAACCACTCTTCGCACTTGTATTGGCATGGAAAACCACTTTTCCCACTTGTGTTAGTGTTGAAAAACCACTTTTCGCACTTGTGTTAGTGTTGAAAAACCAGTTTTCGCACTTGTATTGGTGAAGGTAACCACTTTTCGCACATGTGTTAGTGTTGAAAAACCACTTTTCGCACTTGTGTTGGTGGAGGAAACCACTTTTCGCGTTTGTATTAGTGTGGAAAACCACTTTTTGCACTTGTGTTGGTGTGGGAAACCACTTTTCACACTTGTGTGACTGTGGAAAATCTACTTTTCGCACTTGTGTTGGTGTAGGAAACCACTTTTTGCACCTGTGTTAGTGTGGAAAACACACTTTTCGCAATTGTGTTGGCGTAGGACACCACTTTTTGCACCTGTGTTAGTGTGGAACTTGTGTTAATGTTGAAACCCCACTTTTCGCACTTGTGTTGCTGTTGGAAACCACTTTTGGCACTTGTGTTAGAGTTGAAAAACCACATTTCGCACTTGTGTTGGTGTAGGAAACCACTTTTCGCACTTGTGTTAGTTTCAAAAAACCACTTTTCGCACTTGTGTTTGTGTTGAAAAACCACATTTCGCACTTGTGTTGGTGTAGGAAACCACTTTTCGCACTTGTGTTAGTGTTGAAAAACCACTTTTCGCACTTGTGTTGGTGTAGGAAACCACTTTTCGCAATTGTATTAGTGTGGAAAAACCACTTTTTGCACTTGTGTTGGTGCAGGAAACCACTTTTGCACTTGTATTAGTGTGGAAAAAACACTTTTCGCACTTGTGTTAGTGTTGAAAAACCACTTTTCGCACTTGTGTTAGTGTTGAAAAACCACTTTTCGCACTTGTGTTGGTGCTGGAAACCACTTTTGCACTTGTATTAGTGTGGAAAAAACACTTTTTGCACTTATGATAGTGTTGAAAAACCACTTTTCACACTTGTGTTAGTGTTGAAAAACCACTTTTCGCACATGTGTTGGTGCAGGAAACCACTTTTGCACTTGTATTAGTGTGGAAAAATCACTTTTCGCACTTGTGTTAGTGTTGAAAAACCACTTTTCGCACTTATGTTATTGTTGAAAAACCACTTTTCGCTGTTGTGTTGGTGCAGGAAACCACTTTTGCACTTCTTTTAGTGTGGAAAAAGCACTTTTTGCACTTGTGATAGTGTTGAAAAACCACTTTTCGCACTTGTGTTAGTGTTGAAAAACCACTTTCCGCACTTGTGTTAGTGTTGAAAAACCACTTTTCGCAGTTGTGTTGGTGCAGGAAACCACTTTTGCACTTGTGGAAAAAGCACTTTTTGCACTTGTGATAGTGTTGAAAAACCACTTTTCGCACTTGTGTTAGTGTTGAAAAACGACATTTCGCAATTGTGTTGGTGCAGGAAACCACTTTTGCACTTGTATTAGTGTGGAAAAAACACTTTTCGCACTTGTGTTAGTGTTGAAAAACCACTTTTCGCACATGTGTTAGTGTTGAAAAACCACATTTCGCACTTGTGTTGGTGCAGGAAACCACTTTTGCACTTGTATTAGTGTGGAAAAAACACTTTTCGCACTTGTGTTAGTGTTGAAAAAACACTTTTCGCACTTGTATTAGTGTTGAAAAACCACTTTTCGCACTAGTGTTGGTGCAGGAAACCACTTTTGCACTTGTATTAGTGTGGAAAAAACACTTTTTGCACTTGTGATAGTGTTGAAAAACCACTTTTCGCACTTGTGTTAGTGTTGAAAAACCACATTTCGCAATTGTGTTGGTGCAGGAAACCACTTTTGCACTTGTATTAGTGTGGAAAAAACACTTTTCGCACTTGTGTTAGTATTGAAAAACCACTTTTCGCACTTGTGTTAGTGTTGAAAAACCACTTTTCGCACTTGTGTTGGTGCAGGAAACCACTTTTGCACTTGTATTAGTGTGGAAAAAACACTTTTCGCACTTGTGTTAGTGTTGAAAAACCACTTTTCGCACTTGTGTTAGTGTTGAAAAAACACTTTTCGCACTTGTGTTGGTGCAGGAAAGCACTTTTGCACTTGTATTAGTGTGGAAAAACCACTTTTCGCACTTGTGTTAGTGTTGAAAAACCACTTTTTGCACTTGTGTTAGTGTTGAAAAACCACTTTTCGCACTTGTGTTGGTGCAGGAAACCACTTTTGCACTTGTATTAGTGTGGAATAACCACTTTTCGCAATTGTGTTAGTGTTGAAAAACCACTTTTCGCACTTGTGTTAGTGTTGAAAAACCACATTTCGCACTTGTGTTGGCGCAGGAAACCACTTTTGCACTTGTATTAGTGTGGAAAAAACACTTTTCGCACTTGTGTTAGTGTTGAAAAACCACTTTTCGCACTTGTGTTAGTGTTGAAAAACCACTTTTC
The DNA here is from genome assembly GCF_964187855.1 of Myxine glutinosa. Taxonomy (NCBI): domain Eukaryota; kingdom Metazoa; phylum Chordata; class Myxini; order Myxiniformes; family Myxinidae; genus Myxine; species Myxine glutinosa. Next base: position 180,873,745 of record NC_136262.1, read on the forward strand.
GCACTAGTGTTGGTGCAGGAAACCACTGTTGCACTTGTATTAGTGTGGAAAAACCACTTTTTGCACTTGTGTTAGTGTTGAAAAACCACTTTTCGCACTTGTGTTAGTGTTGAAAAACCACAATTCGCACTTGTGTTAGTGTTGAAAAACCACTTTTCTCACTTGTGTTGGTGTAGGAAACCACTTTTCGCACTTGTGTTGGTGTAGGAAACCACTTTTCGCACTTTTGTTGGTGTAGGAAACCACTTTTTGCACCTGTGTTAGTGTGGAAAACACACTTTTCGCAATTGTGTTGGCGTAGGACACCACTTTTTGCACCTGTGTTAGTGTGGAACTTGTGTTAATGTTGAAACCCCACTTTTCGCACTTGTGTTGCTGTTGGAAACCACTTTTGGCACTTGTGTTAGAGTTGAAAAACCACATTTCGCACTTGTGTTGGTGTAGGAAACCACTTTTCGCACTTGTGTTAGTTTCAAAAAACCACTTTTCGCACTTGTGTTCGTGTTGAAAAACCACATTTCGCACTTGTGTTGGTGTAGGAAACCACTTTTCGCACTTGTGTTATTTTCAAAAAACCACTTTTCGCACTTGTGTTAGTGTTGAAAAACCACTTTTCGCACTTGTGTTGGTGTAGGAAACCCCTTTTCGCAATTGTATTAGTGTGGAAAAACCACTTTTCGCACTTGTGTTGGTGCAGGAAACCACTTTTGCACTTGTATTAGTGTGGAAAAAACACTTTTCGCACTTGTGTTAGTGTTGAAAAACCACTTTTCGCACTTGTGTTGATGTAGGAAACCACTTTTTGCACCTGTGTTAGTGTGGAAAACACACTTTTCGCAATTGTGTTGGCGTAGGACACCACTTTTTGCACCTGTGTTAGTGTGGAACTTGTGTTAATGTTGAAACCCCACTTTTCGCACTTGTGTTGCTGTTGGAAACCACTTTTGGCACTTGTGTTAGAGTTGAAAAACCACATTTCGCACTTGTGTTGGTGTAGGAAACCACTTTTCGCGCTTGTGTTAGTTTCAAAAAACCACTTTTCGCACTTGTGTTTGTGTTGAAAAACCACATTTCGCACTTGTGTTGGTGTAGGAAACCACTTTTCGCACTTGTGTTATTTTCAAAAAACCACTTTTCGCACTTGTGTTAGTGTTGAAAAACCACTTTTCGCACTTGTGTTGGTGTAGGAAACCACTTTTCGCAATTGTATTAGTGTGGAAAAACCACTTTTTGCACTTGTGTTGGTGCAGGAAACCACTTTTGCACTTGTATTAGTGTGGAAAAAACACTTTTCGCACTTGTGTTAGTGTTGAAAAACCACTTTTCGCACTTGTGTTAGTGTTGAAAAACCACTTTTCGCACTTGTGTTGGTGCTGGAAACCACTTTTGCACTTGTATTAGTGTGGAAAAAACACTTTTTGCACTTATGATAGTGTTGAAAAACCACTTTTCACACTTGTGTTAGTGTTGAAAAACCACTTTTCGCACATGTGTTGGTGCAGGAAACCACTTTTGCACTTGTATTAGTGTGGAAAAATCACTTTTCGCACTTGTGTTAGTGTTGAAAAACCACTTTTCGCACTTATGTTATTGTTGAAAAACCACTTTTCGCTGTTGTGTTGGTGCAGGAAACCACTTTTGCACTTGTATTAGTGTGGAAAAAGCACTTTTTGCACTTGTGATAGTGTTGAAAAACCACTTTTCGCACTTGTGTTAGTGTTGAAAAACCACTTTTCGCACTTGTGTTAGTGTTGAAAAACCACTTTTCGCAGTTGTGTTGGTGCAGGAAACCACTTTTGCACTTGTATTAGTGTGGAAAAAGCACTTTTTGCACTTGTGATAGTGTTGAAAAACCACTTTTCGCACTTGTGTTAGTGTTGAAAAACGACATTTCGCAATTGTGTTGGTGCAGGAAACCACTTTTGCACTTGTATTAGTGTGGAAAAAACACTTTTCGCACTTGTGTTAGTGTTGAAAAACCACTTTTCGCACATGTGTTAGTGTTGAAAAACCACATTTCGCACTTGTGTTGGTGCAGGAAACCACTTTTGCACTTGTATTAGTGTGGAAAAAACACTTTTCGCACTTGTGTTAGTGTTGAAAAAACACTTTTCGCACTTGTATTAGTGTTGAAAAACCACTTTTCGCACTAGTGTTGGTGCAGGAAACCACTTTTGCACTTGTATTAGTGTGGAAAAAACACTTTTTGCACTTGTGATAGTGTTGAAAAACCACTTTTCGCACTTGTGTTAGTGTTGAAAAACCACATTTCGCAATTGTGTTGGTGCAGGAAACCACTTTTGCACTTGTATTAGTGTGGAAAAAACACTTTTCGCACTTGTGTTAGTATTGAAAAACCACTTTTCGCACTTGTGTTAGTGTTGAAAAACCACTTTTCGCACTTATGTTATTGTTGAAAAACCACTTTTCGCTGTTGTGTTGGTGCAGGAAACCACTTTTGCACTTGTTTTAGTGTGGAAAAAGCACTTTTTGCACTTGTGATAGTGTTGAAAAACCACTTTTCGCACTTGTGTTAGTGTTGAAAAACCACTTTTCGCACTTGTGTTAGTGTTGAAAAACCACTTTTCGCAGTTGTGTTGGTGCAGGAAACCACTTTTGCACTTGTATTAGTGTGGAAAAAGCACTTTTTGCACTTGTGATAGTGTTGAAAAACCACTTTTCGCACTTGTGTTAGTGTTGAAAAACGACATTTCGCAATTGTGTTGGTGCAGGAAACCACTTTTGCACTTGTATTAGTGTGGAAAAAACACTTTTCGCACTTGTGTTAGTGTTGAAAAACCACTTTTCGCACATGTGTTAGTGTTGAAAAACCACATTTCGCACTTGTGTTGGTGCAGGAAACCACTTTTGCACTTGTATTAGTGTGGAAAAAACACTTTTCGCACTTGTGTTAGTGTTGAAAAAACACTTTTCGCACTTGTATTAGTGTTGAAAAACCACTTTTCGCACTAGTGTTGGTGCAGGAAACCACTTTTGCACTTGTATTAGTGTGGAAAAAACACTTTTTGCACTTGTGATAGTGTTGAAAAACCACTTTTCGCACTTGTGTTAGTGTTGAAAAACCACATTTCGCAATTGTGTTGGTGCAGGAAACCACTTTTGCACTTGTATTAGTGTGGAAAAAACACTTTTCGCACTTGTGTTAGTATTGAAAAACCACTTTTCGCACTTGTGTTAGTGTTGAAAAACCACTTTTCGCACTTGTGTTGGTGCAGGAAACCACTTTTGCACTTGTATTAGTGTGGAAAAAACACTTTTCGCACTTGTGTTAGTGTTGAAAAACCACTTTTCGCACTTGTGTTAGTGTTGAAAAAACACTTTTCGCACTTGTGTTGGTGCAGGAAAGCACTTTTGCACTTGTATTAGTGTGGAAAAACCACTTTTCGCACTTGTGTTAGTGTTGAAAAACCACTTTTTGCACCTGTGTTAGTGTTGAAAAACCACTTTTCGCACTTGTGTTGGTGCAGGAAACCACTTTTGCACTTGTATTAGTGTGGAATAACCACTTTTCGCAATTGTGTTAGTGTTGAAAAACCACTTTTCGCACTTGTGTTAGTGTTGAAAAACCACATTTCGCACTTGTGTTGGCGCAGGAAACCACTTTTGCACTTGTATTAGTGTGGAAAAAACACTTTTCGCACTTGTGTTAGTGTTGAAAAACCACTTTTCGCACTTGTGTTAGTGTTGAAAAACCACTTTTCGCACTAGTGTTGGTGCAGGAAACCACTGTTGCACTTGTATTAGTGTGGAAAAACCACTTTTTGCACTTGTGTTAGTGTTGAAAAACCACTTTTCGCACTTGTGTTAGTGTTGAAAAACCACAATTCGCACTTGTGTTAGTGTTGAAAAACCACTTTTCTCACTTGTGTTGGTGTAGGAAACCACTTTTCGCACTTGTGTTGGTGTAGGAAACCACTTTTCGCACTTTTGTTGGTGTAGGAAACCACTTTTTGCACCTGTGTTAGTGTGGAAAACACACTTTTCGCAATTGTGTTGGCGTAGGACACCACTTTTTGCACCTGTGTTAGTGTGGAACTTGTGTTAATGTTGAAACCCCACTTTTCGCACTTGTGTTGCTGTTGGAAACCACTTTTGGCACTTGTGTTAGAGTTGAAAAACCACATTTCGCACTTGTGTTGGTGTAGGAAACCACTTTTCGCACTTGTGTTAGTTTCAAAAAACCACTTTTCGCACTTGTGTTCGTGTTGAAAAACCACATTTCGCACTTGTGTTGGTGTAGGAAACCACTTTTCGCACTTGTGTTATTTTCAAAAAACCACTTTTCGCACTTGTGTTAGTGTTGAAAAACCACTTTTCGCACTTGTGTTGGTGTAGGAAACCCCTTTTCGCAATTGTATTAGTGTGGAAACCCACTTTTCGCACTTGTGTTGGTGCAGGAAACCACTTTTGCACTTGTATTAGTGTGGAAAAAACACTTTTCGCACTTGTGTTAGTGTTGAAAAACCACTTTTCGCACTTGTGTTGATGTAGGAAACCACTTTTTGCACCTGTGTTAGTGTGGAAAACACACTTTTCGCAATTGTGTTGGCGTAGGACACCACTTTTTGCACCTGTGTTAGTGTGGAACTTGTGTTAATGTTGAAACCCCACTTTTCGCACTTGTGTTGCTGTTGGAAACCACTTTTGGCACTTGTGTTAGAGTTGAAAAACCACATTTCGCACTTGTGTTGGTGTAGGAAACCACTTTTCGCACTTGTGTTAGTTTCAAAAAACCACTTTTCGCACTTGTGTTTGTGTTGAAAAACCACATTTCGCACTTGTGTTGGTGTAGGAAACCACTTTTCGCACTTGTGTTATTTTCAAAAAACCACTTTTCGCACTTGTGTTAGTGTTGAAAAACCACTTTTCGCACTTGTGTTGGTGTAGGAAACCACTTTTCGCAATTGTATTAGTGTGGAAAAACCACTTTTTGCACTTGTGTTGGTGCAGGAAACCACTTTTGCACTTGTATTAGTGTGGAAAAAACACTTTTCGCACTTGTGTTAGTGTTGAAAAACCACTTTTCGCACTTGTGTTAGTGTTGAAAAACCACTTTTCGCACTTGTGTTGGTGCTGGAAACCACTTTTGCACTTGTATTAGTGTGGAAAAAACACTTTTTGCACTTATGATAGTGTTGAAAAACCACTTTTCACACTTGTGTTAGTGTTGAAAAACCACTTTTCGCACATGTGTTGGTGCAGGAAACCACTTTTGCACTTGTATTAGTGTGGAAAAATCACTTTTCGCACTTGTGTTAGTGTTGAAAAACCACTTTTCGCACTTATGTTATTGTTGAAAAACCACTTTTCGCTGTTGTGTTGGTGCAGGAAACCACTTTTGCACTTGTATTAGTGTGGAAAAAGCACTTTTTGCACTTGTGATAGTGTTGAAAAACCACTTTTCGCACTTGTGTTAGTGTTGAAAAACCACTTTTCGCACTTGTGTTAGTGTTGAAAAACCACTTTTCGCAGTTGTGTTGGTGCAGGAAACCACTTTTGCACTTGTATTAGTGTGGAAAAAGCACTTTTTGCACTTGTGATAGTGTTGAAAAACCACTTTTCGCACTTGTGTTAGTGTTGAAAAACGACATTTCGCAATTGTGTTGGTGCAGGAAACCACTTTTGCACTTGTATTAGTGTGGAAAAAACACTTTTCGCACTTGTGTTAGTGTTGAAAAACCACTTTTCGCACATGTGTTAGTGTTGAAAAACCACATTTCGCACTTGTGTTGGTGCAGGAAACCACTTTTGCACTTGTATTAGTGTGGAAAAAACACTTTTCGCACTTGTGTTAGTGTTGAAAAAACACTTTTCGCACTTGTATTAGTGTTGAAAAACCACTTTTCGCACTAGTGTTGGTGCAGGAAACCACTTTTGCACTTGTATTAGTGTGGAAAAAACACTTTTTGCACTTGTGATAGTGTTGAAAAACCACTTTTCGCACTTGTGTTGGTGCAGGAAACCACTTTTGCACTTGTATTGGTGTGGAATAACCACTTTTCGCAATTGTGTTAGTGTTGAAAAACCACTTTTCGCACTTGTATTAGTGTGGAAAAACCACTTTTCGCACTTGTGTTAGTGTTGAAAAACCACTTTTTGCACTTGTGTTAGTGTTGAAAAACCACATTTCGCAATTGTGTTGGTGCAGGAAACCACTTTTGCACTTGTATTAGTGTGGAAAAAACACTTTTCGCACTTGTGTTAGTATTGAAAAACCACTTTTCGCACTTGTGTTAGTGTTGAAAAACCACTTTTCGCACTTGTGTTGGTGCAGGAAACCACTTTTGCACTTGTATTAGTGTGGAAAAAACACTTTTCGCACTTGTGTTAGTGTTGAAAAACCACTTTTCGCACTTGTGTTAGTGTTGAAAAAACACTTTTCGCACTTGTGTTGGTGCAGGAAAGCACTTTTGCACTTGTATTAGTGTGGAAAAACCACTTTTCGCACTTGTGTTAGTGTTGAAAAACCACTTTTTGCACTTGTGTTAGTGTTGAAAAACCACTTTTCGCACTTGTGTTGGTGCAGGAAACCACTTTTGCACTTGTATTGGTGTGGAATAACCACTTTTCGCAATTGTGTTAGTGTTGAAAAACCACTTTTCGCACTTGTGTTAGTGTTGAAAAACCACATTTCGCACTTGTGTTGGCGCAGGAAACCACTTTTGCACTTGTATTAGTGTGGAAAAAACACTTTTCGCACTTGTGTTAGTGTTGAAAAACCACTTTTCGCACTTGTGTTAGTGTTGAAAAACCACTTTTCGCACTAGTGTTGGTGCAGGAAACCACTGTTGCACTTGTATTAGTGTGGAAAAACCACTTTTTGCACTTGTGTTAGTGTTGAAAAACCACTTTTCGCACTTGTGTTAGTGTTGAAAAACCACAATTCGCACTTGTGTTAGTGTTGAAAAACCACTTTTCTCACTTGTGTTGGTGTAGGAAACCACTTTTCGCACTTGTGTTGGTGTAGGAAACCACTTTTCGCACTTTTGTTGGTGTAGGAAACCACTTTTTGCACCTGTGTTAGTGTGGAAAACACACTTTTCGCAATTGTGTTGGCGTAGGACACCACTTTTTGCACCTGTGTTAGTGTGGAACTTGTGTTAATGTTGAAACCCCACTTTTCGCACTTGTGTTGCTGTTGGAAACCACTTTTGGCACTTGTGTTAGAGTTGAAAAACCACATTTCGCACTTGTGTTGGTGTAGGAAACCACTTTTCGCACTTGTGTTAGTTTCAAAAAACCACTTTTCGCACTTGTGTTAGTGTTGAAAAACCACATTTCGCACTTGTGTTGGTGTAGGAAACCACTTTTCGCACTTGTGTTATTTTCAAAAAACCACTTTTCGCACTTGTGTTAGTGTTGAAAAACCACTTTTCGCACTTGTGTTGGTGTAGGAAACCACTTTTCGCAATTGTATTAGTGTGGAAAAACCACTTTTCGCACTTGTGTTGGTGCAGGAAACCACTTTTGCACTTGTATTAGTGTGGAAAAAACACTTTTCGCACTTGTGTTAGTGTTGAAAAACCACTTTTCGCACTTGTGTTAGTGTTGAAAAACCACTTTTCGCACTTGTGTTGGTGCTGGAAACCACTTTTGCACTTGTATTAGTGTGGAAAAAACACTTTTTGCACTTGTGATAGTGTTGAAAAACCACTTTTCACACTTGTATTAGTGTTGAAAAACCACTTTTCGCACTTGTGTTGGTGCAGGAAACCACTTTTGCACTTGTATTAGTGTGGAAAAAACACTTTTTGCACTTGTGATAGTGTTGAAAAACCACTTTTCGCACTTGTGTTAGTGTTGAAAAACCACTTTTTGCACTTGTGTTGGTGCAGGAAACCACTTTTGCACTTGTATTAGTGTGGAAAAACCACTTTTCGCACTTGTGTTAGTGTTGAAAAACCACTTTTCGCACTTGTGTTAGTGTTGAAAAACCACATTTCGCACTTGTGTTGGTGCAGGAAACCACTTTTGCACTTGTATTAGTGTGGAAAAAACACTTTTCGCACTTGTGTTGGTGCAGGAAACCACTTTTGCACTTGTATTAGTGTGGAAAAAACACTTTTTGCACTTGTGATAGTGTTGAAAAACCACTTTTCGCACTTGTGTTAGTGTTGAAAAACCACATTTCGCAATTGTGTTGGTGCAGGAAACCACTTTTGCATTTGTATTAGTGTGGAAAAAACACTTTTCGCACTTGTGTTAGTATTGAAAAACCACTTTTCGCACTTGTGTTAGTGTTGAAAAACCACTTTTCGCACTTGTGTTGGTGCAGGAAACCACTTTTGCACTTGTATTAGTGTGGAAAAAACACTTTTCGCACTTGTGTTAGTGTTGAAAAACCACTTTTCGCACTTGTGATAGTGTTGAAAAACCACTTTTCACACTTGTATTAGTGTTGAAAAACCACTTTTCGCACTTGTGTTGGTGCAGGAAACCACTTTTGCACTTGTATTAGTGTGGAAAAAACACTTTTTGCACTTGTGATAGTGTTGAAAAACCACTTTTCGCACTTGTGTTAGTGTTGAAAAACCACTTTTTGCACTTGTGTTGGTGCAGGAAACCACTTTTGCACTTGTATTAGTGTGGAAAAACCACTTTTCGCACTTGTGTTAGTGTTGAAAAACCACTTTTCGCACTTGTGTTAGTGTTGAAAAACCACATTTCGCAATTGTGTTGGTGCAGGAAACCACTTTTGCATTTGTATTAGTGTGGAAAAAACACTTTTCGCACTTGTGTTAGTATTGAAAAACCACTTTTCGCACTTGTGTTAGTGTTGAAAAACCACTTTTCGCACTTGTGTTGGTGCAGGAAACCACTTTTGCACTTGTATTAGTGTGGAAAAAACACTTTTCGCACTTGTGTTAGTGTTGAAAAACCACTTTTCGCACTTGTGTTAGTGTTGAAAAACCACTTTTCGCACTTGTGTTGGTGCAGGAAAGCACTTTTGCACTTGTATTAGTGTGGAAAAACCACTTTTCGCACTTGTGTTAGTGTTGAAAAACCACTTTTTGCACTTGTGTTAGTGTTGAAAAACCACTTTTCGCACTTGTGTTGGTGCAGGAAACCACTTTTGCACTTGTATTAGTGTGGAAAAAACACTTTTCGCACTTGTGTTAGTGTTGAAAAACCACTTTTCGCACTTGTGTTAGTGTTGAAAAACCACTTTTCGCACTAGTGTTGGTGCAGGAAACCACTGTTGCACTTGTATTAGTGTGGAAAAACAACTTTTTGCACTTGTATTAGTGTTGAAAAACCACTTTTCGCACTTGTGTTAGTGTTGAAAAACCACAATTCGCACTTGTGTTAGTGTTGAAAAACCACTTTTCTCACTTGTGTTGGTGTAGGAAACCACTTTTTGCACTTGTGTTCGTGTTAAAAAAAAACACTTCTCGCACTTGTGTTGGTGTAGGAAACCACTTTTCGCACTTTTGTTGGTGTAGGAAACCACTTTTTGCACCTGTGTTAGTGTGGAAAACACACTTTTCGCAATTGTGTTGGCGTAGGACACCACTTTTTGCACCTGTGTTAGTGTGGAACTTGTGTTAATGTTGAAACCCCACTTTTCGCACTTGTGTTGCTGTTGGAAACCACTTTTGGCACTTGTGTTAGAGTTGAAAAACCACATTTCGCACTTGTGTTGGTGTAGGAAACCACTTTTCGCACTTGTGTTAGTTTCAAAAAACCACTTTTCGCACTTGTGTTAGTGTTGAAAAACCACATTTCGCACTTGTGTTGGTGTAGGAAACCACTTTTCGCACTTGTGTTATTTTCAAAAAACCACTTTTCGCACTTGTGTTAGTGTTGAAAAACCACTTTTCGCACTTGTGTTGGTGTAGGAAACCACTTTTCGCAATTGTATTAGTGTGGAAAAACCACTTTTCGCACTTGTGTTGGTGCAGGAAACCACTTTTGCACTTGTATTAGTGTGGAAAAAACACTTTTCGCACTTGTGTTAGTGTTGAAAAACCACTTTTCGCACTTGTGTTAGTGTTGAAAAACCACTTTTCGCACTTGTGTTGGTGCTGGAAACCACTTTTGCACTTGTATTAGTGTGGAAAAAACACTTTTTGCACTTGTGATAGTGTTGAAAAACCACTTTTCACACTTGTGTTAGTGTTGAAAAACCACTTTTCGCACATGTGTTGGTGCAGGAAACCACTTTTGCACTTGTATTAGTGTGGAAAAATCACTTTTCGCACTTGTTTAAGTGTTGAAAAACCACTTTTCGCACTTGTGTTAGTGTTGAAAAACCACTTTTCGCACTTGTGTTAGTGTTGAAAAACCACTTTTCGCAGTTGTGTTGGTGCAGGAAACCACTTTTGCACTTGTATTAGTGTGGAAAAAGCACTTTTTGCACTTGTGATAGTGTTGAAAAACCACTTTTCGCACTTGTGTTAGTGTTGAAAAACGACATTTCGCAATTGTGTTGGTGCAGGAAACCACTTTTGCACTTGTATTAGTGTGGAAAAAACACTTTTCGCACTTGTGTTAGTGTTGAAAAACCACTTTTCGCACATGTGTTAGTGTTGAAAAACCACATTTCACACTTGTGTTGGTGCAGGAAACCACTTTTGCACTTGTATTAGTGTGGAAAAAACACTTTTCGCACTTGTGTTAGTGTTGAAAAACCACTTTTCGCACTTGTATTAGTGTTGAAAAACCACTTTTCGCACTAGTGTTGGTGCAGGAAACCACTTTTGCACTTGTATTAGTGTGGAAAAAACACTTTTCGCACTTGTGTTAGTGTTGAAAAACCACTTTTCGCACATGTGTTAGTGTTGAAAAACCACATTTCGCACTTGTGTTGGTGCAGGAAACCACTTTTGCACTTGTATTAGTGTGGAAAAAACACTTTTCGCACTTGTGTTAGTGTTGAAAAAACACTTTTCGCACTTGTATTAGTGTTGAAAAACCACTTTTCGCACTAGTGTTGGTGCAGGAAACCACTTTTGCACTTGTATTAGTGTGGAAAAAACACTTTTTGCACTTGTGATAGTGTTGAAAAACCACTTTTCGCACTTGTGTTGGTGCAGGAAACCACTTTTGCACTTGTATTGGTGTGGAATAACCACTTTTCGCAATTGTGTTAGTGTTGAAAAACCACTTTTCGCACTTGTATTAGTGTGGAAAAACCACTTTTCGCACTTGTGTTAGTGTTGAAAAACCACTTTTTGCACTTGTGTTAGTGTTGAAAAACCACATTTCGCAATTGTGTTGGTGCAGGAAACCACTTTTGCACTTGTATTAGTGTGGAAAAAACACTTTTCGCACTTGTGTTAGTATTGAAAAACCACTTTTCGCACTTGTGTTAGTGTTGAAAAACCACTTTTCGCACTTGTGTTGGTGCAGGAAACCACTTTTGCACTTGTATTAGTGTGGAAAAAACACTTTTCGCACTTGTGTTAGTGTTGAAAAACCACTTTTCGCACTTGTGTTAGTGTTGAAAAAACACTTTTCGCACTTGTGTTGGTGCAGGAAAGCACTTTTGCACTTGTATTAGTGTGGAAAAACCACTTTTCGCACTTGTGTTAGTGTTGAAAAACCACTTTTTGCACTTGTGTTAGTGTTGAAAAACCACTTTTCGCACTTGTGTTGGTGCAGGAAACCACTTTTGCACTTGTATTGGTGTGGAATAACCACTTTTCGCAATTGTGTTAGTGTTGAAAAACCACTTTTCGCACTTGTGTTAGTGTTGAAAAACCACATTTCGCACTTGTGTTGGCGCAGGAAACCACTTTTGCACTTGTATTAGTGTGGAAAAAACACTTTTCGCACTTGTGTTAGTGTTGAAAAACCACTTTTCGCACTTGTGTTAGTGTTGAAAAACCACTTTTCGCACTAGTGTTGGTGCAGGAAACCACTGTTGCACTTGTATTAGTGTGGAAAAACCACTTTTTGCACTTGTGTTAGTGTTGAAAAACCACTTTTCGCACTTGTGTTAGTGTTGAAAAACCACAATTCGCACTTGTGTTAGTGTTGAAAAACCACTTTTCTCACTTGTGTTGGTGTAGGAAACCACTTTTCGCACTTGTGTTGGTGTAGGAAACCACTTTTCGCACTTTTGTTGGTGTAGGAAACCACTTTTTGCACCTGTGTTAGTGTGGAAAACACACTTTTCGCAATTGTGTTGGCGTAGGACACCACTTTTTGCACCTGTGTTAGTGTGGAACTTGTGTTAATGTTGAAACCCCACTTTTCGCACTTGTGTTGCTGTTGGAAACCACTTTTGGCACTTGTGTTAGAGTTGAAAAACCACATTTCGCACTTGTGTTGGTGTAGGAAACCACTTTTCGCACTTGTGTTAGTTTCAAAAAACCACTTTTCGCACTTGTGTTAGTGTTGAAAAACCACATTTCGCACTTGTGTTGGTGTAGGAAACCACTTTTCGCACTTGTGTTATTTTCAAAAAACCACTTTTCGCACTTGTGTTAGTGTTGAAAAACCACTTTTCGCACTTGTGTTGGTGTAGGAAACCACTTTTCGCAATTGTATTAGTGTGGAAAAACCACTTTTCGCACTTGTGTTGGTGCAGGAAACCACTTTTGCACTTGTATTAGTGTGGAAAAAACACTTTTCGCACTTGTGTTAGTGTTGAAAAACCACTTTTCGCACTTGTGTTAGTGTTGAAAAACCACTTTTCGCACTTGTGTTGGTGCTGGAAACCACTTTTGCACTTGTATTAGTGTGGAAAAAACACTTTTTGCACTTGTGATAGTGTTGAAAAACCACTTTTCACACTTGTATTAGTGTTGAAAAACCACTTTTCGCACTTGTGTTGGTGCAGGAAACCACTTTTGCACTTGTATTAGTGTGGAAAAAACACTTTTTGCACTTGTGATAGTGTTGAAAAACCACTTTTCGCACTTGTGTTAGTGTTGAAAAACCACTTTTTGCACTTGTGTTGGTGCAGGAAACCACTTTTGCACTTGTATTAGTGTGGAAAAACCACTTTTCGCACTTGTGTTAGTGTTGAAAAACCACTTTTCGCACTTGTGTTAGTGTTGAAAAACCACATTTCGCACTTGTGTTGGTGCAGGAAACCACTTTTGCACTTGTATTAGTGTGGAAAAAACACTTTTCGCACTTGTGTTGGTGCAGGAAACCACTTTTGCACTTGTATTAGTGTGGAAAAAACACTTTTTGCACTTGTGATAGTGTTGAAAAACCACTTTTCGCACTTGTGTTAGTGTTGAAAAACCACTTTTCGCACTTGTGTTGGTGCAGGGAAACCACTTTTGCACTTGTATTAGTGTGGAAAAAACACTTTTCGGACTTGTGTTAGTGTTGAAAAACCACTTTTCGCACTTGTGTTAGTGTTGAAAAACCACTTTTCGCACCCTGTGTTGGTGCAGGAAAGCACTTTTGCACTTGTATTAGTGTGGAAAAACCACTTTTCGCACTTGTGTTAGTGTTGAAAAACCACTTTTTGCACTTGTGTTAGTGTTGAAAAACCACTTTTCGCACTTGTGTTGGTGCAGGAAACCACTTTTGCACTTGTATTAGTGTGGAATAACCACTTTTCGCAATTGTGTTAGTGTTGAAAAACCACTTTTCGCACTTGTGTTAGTGTTGAAAAACCACATTTCGCACTTGTGTTGGTGCAGGAAACCACTTTTGCACTTGTATTAGTGTGGAAAAAACACTTTTCGCACTTGTGTTAGTGTTGAAAAACCACTTTTCGCACTTGTGTTAGTGTTGAAAAACCACTTTTCGCACTAGTGTTGGTGCAGGAAACCACTGTTGCACTTGTATTAGTGTGGAAAAACCACTTTTTGCACTTGTGTTCGTGTTGAAAAACCACTTTTCGCACTTGTGTTAGTGTTGAAAAACCACAATTCGCACTTGTGTTAGTGTTGAAAAACCACTTTTCTCACTTGTGTTGGTGTAGGAAACCACTTTTCGCACTTGTGTTGGTGTAGGAAACCACTTTTTGCACTTGTGGTCGTGTTAAAAAAAAACACTGCTCGCACTTGTGTTGGTGTAGGAAACCACTTTTCGCACTTTTGTTGGTGTAGGAAACCACTTTTTGCACCTGTGTTAGTGTGGAAAACACACTTTTCGCAATTGTGTTGGCGTAGGACACCACTTTTTGCACCTGTGTTAGTGTGGAACTTGTGTTAATGTTGAAACCCCACTTTTCGCACTTGTGTTGCTGTTGGAAACCACTTTTGGCACTTGTGTTAGAGTTGAAAAACCACATTTCGCACTTGTGTTGGTGTAGGAAACCACTTTTCGCACTTGTGTTAGTTTCAAAAAACCACTTTTCGCACTTGTGTTAGTGTTGAAAAACCACATTTCGCACTTGTGTTGGTGTAGGAAACCACTTTTCGCACTTGTGTTATTTTCAAAAAACCACTTTTCGCACTTGTGTTAGTGTTGAAAAACCACTTTTCGCACTTGTGTTGGTGTAGGAAACCACTTTTCGCAATTGTATTAGTGTGGAATAACCACTTTTCGCACTTGTGTTGGTGCAGGAAACCACTTTTGCACTTGTATTAGTGTGGAAAAAACACTTTTCGCACTTGTGTTAGTGTTGAAAAACCACTTTTCGCACTTGTGTTAGTGTTGAAAACCCACTTTTCGCACTTGTGTTGGTGCTGGAAACCACTTTTGCACTTGTATTAGTGTGGAAAAAACACTTTTTGCACTTGTGATAGTGTTGAAAAACCACTTTACACACTTGTGTTAGTGTTGAAAAACCACTTTTCGCACATGTGTTGGTGCAGGAAACCACTTTTGCACTTGTATTAGTGTGGAAAAATCACTTTTCGCACTTGTTTAAGTGTTGAAAAACCACTTTTCGCACTTGTGTTAGTGTTGAAAAACCACTTTTCGCAGTTGTGTTGGTGCAGGAAACCACTTTTGCACTTGTATTAGTGTGGAAAAAGCACTTTTTGCACTTGTGATAGTGTTGAAAAACCACTTTTCGCACTTGTGTTAGTGTTGAAAAACGACATTTCGCAATTGTGTTGGTGCAGGAAACCACTTTTGCACTTGTATTAGTGTGGAAAAAACACTTTTCGCACTTGTGTTGGTGTTGAAAAACCACTTTTCGCACATGTGTTAGTGTTGAAAAACCACATTTCACACTTGTGTTGGTGCAGGAAACCACTTTTGCACTTGTATTAGTGTGGAAAAAACACTTTTCGCACTTGTGTTAGTGTTGAAAAACCACTTTTCGCACTTGTATTAGTGTTGAAAAACCACTTTTCGCACTTGTATTAGTGTTGAAAAACCACTTTTCGCACTAGTGTTGGTGCAGGAAACCACTTTTGCACTTGTATTAGTGTGGAAAAAACACTTTTCGCACTTGTGTTAGTATTGAAAAACCACTTTTCGCACTTGTGTTAGTGTTGAAAAACCACTTTTCGCACTTGTGTTGGTGCAGGAAACCACTTTTGCACTTGTATTAGTGTGGAAAAAACACTTTTCGCACTTGTGTTAGTGTTGAAAAACCACTTTTCGCACTTGTGTTAGTGTTGAAAAACCACTTTTCGCACTTGTGTTGGTGCAGGAAAGCACTTTTGCACTTGTATTAGTGTGGAAAAACCACTTTTCGCACTTGTGTTAGTGTTGAAAAACCACTTTTTGCACTTGTGTTAGTGTTGAAAAACCACTTTTCGCACTTGTGTTGGTGCAGGAAACCACTTTTACACTTGTATTAGTGTGGAATAACCACTTTTCGCAATTGTGTTAGTGTTGAAAAACCACTTTTCGCACTTGTGTTAGTGTTGAAAAACCACATTTCGCACTTGTGTTGGTGCAGGAAACCACTTTTGCACTTGTATTAGTGTGGAAAAAACACTTTTCGCACTTGTGTTAGTGTTGAAAAACCACTTTTCGCACTTGTGTTAGTGTTGAAAAACCACTTTTCGCACTAGTGTTGGTGCAGGAAACCACTGTTGCACTTGTATTAGTGTGGAAAAACCACTTTTTGCACTTGTGTTAGTGTTGAAAAACCACTTTTCGCACTTGTGTTAGTGTTGAAAAACCACAATTCGCACTTGTGTTAGTGTTGAAAAACCACTTTTCTCACTTGTGTTGGTGTAGGAAACCACTTTTCGCACTTGTGTTGGTGTAGGAAACCACTTTTCGCACTTTTGTTGGTGTAGGAAACCACTTTTTGCACCTGTGTTAGTGTGGAAAACACACTTTTCGCAATTGTGTTGGCGTAGGACACCACTTTTTGCACCTGTGTTAGTGTGGAACTTGTGTTAATGTTGAAACCCCACTTTTCGCACTTGTGTTGCTGTTGGAAACCACTTTTGGCACTTGTGTTAGAGTTGAAAAACCACATTTCGCACTTGTGTTGGTGTAGGAAACCACTTTTCGCACTTGTGTTACTTTCAAAAAACCACTTTTCGCACTTGTGTTAGTGTTGAAAAACCACATTTCGCACTTGTGTTGGTGTAGGAAACCACTTTTCGCACTTGTGTTATTTTCAAAAAACCACTTTTCGCACTTGTGTTAGTGTTGAAAAACCACTTTTCGCACTTGTGTTGGTGCAGGAAACCACTTTTGCACTTGTATTAGTGTGGAAAAAACACTTTTCGCACTTATGTTAGTGTTGAAAAACCACTTTTCGCACTTGTGTTAGTGTTGAAAAACCACTTTTCGCACTTGTGTTGGTGCTGGAAACCACTTTTGCACTTGTATTAGTGTGGAAAAAACACTTTTTGCACTTGTGATAGTGTTGAAAAACCACTTTTCACACTTGTATTAGTGTTGAAAAACCACTTTTCGCACTTGTGTTGGTGCAGGAAACCACTTTTGCACTTGTATTAGTGTGGAAAAAACACTTTTTGCACTTGTGATAGTGTTGAAAAACCACTTTTCGCACTTGTGTTAGTGTTGAAAAACCACTTTTTGCACTTGTGTTGGTGCAGGAAACCACTTTTGCACTTGTATTAGTGTGGAAAAACCACTTTTCGCACTTGTGTTAGTGTTGAAAAACCACTTTTCGCACTTGTGTTAGTGTTGAAAAACCACATTTCGCACTTGTGTTGGTGCAGGAAACCACTTTTGCACTTGTATTAGTGTGGAAAAAACACTTTTCGCACTTGTGTTGGTGCAGGAAACCACTTTTTGCACCTGTGTTAGTGTGGAAAAAACACTTTTCGCACTTGTGTTAGTATTGAAAAACCACTTTTCGCACTTGTGTTAGTGTTGAAAAACCACTTTTCGCACTTGTGTTGGTGCAGGAAACCACTTTTGCACTTGTATTAGTGTGGAAAAAACACTTTTCGCACTTGTGTTAGTGTTGAAAAACCACTTTTCGCACTTGTGTTAGTGTTGAAAAACCACTTTTCGCACTTGTGTTGGTGCAGGAAAGCACTTTTGCACTTGTATTAGTGTGGAAAAACCACTTTTCGCACTTATGTTAGTGTTGAAAAACCACTTTTTGCACTTGTGTTAGTGTTGAAAAACCACTTTTCGCACTTGTGTTGGTGCAGGAAACCACTTTTGCACTTGTATTAGTGTGGAATAACCACTTTTCGCAATTGTGTTAGTGTTGAAAAACCACTTTTCGCACTTGTGTTAGTGTTGAAAAACCACATTTCGCACTTGTGTTGGTGCAGGAAACCACTTTTGCACTTGTATTAGTGTGGAAAAAACACTTTTCGCACTTGTGTTAGTGTTGAAAAACCACTTTTCGCACTTGTGTTAGTGTTGAAAAACCACTTTTCGCACTAGTGTTGGTGCAGGAAACCACTGTTGCACTTGTATTAGTGTGGAAAAACCACTTTTTGCACTTGTGTTAGTGTTGAAAAACCACTTTTCGCACTTGTGTTAGTGTTGAAAAACCACAATTCGCACTTGTGTTAGTGTTGAAAAACCACTTTTCTCACTTGTGTTGGTGTAGGAAACCACTTTTCGCACTTGTGTTGGTGTAGGAAACCACTTTTTGCACTTGTGTTTGTGTTAAAAAAAGAAACACTTCTCGCACTTGTGTTGGTGTAGGAAACCACTTTTCGCACTTTTGTTGGTGTAGGAAACCACCTTTTGCACCTGTGTTAGTGTGGAAAACACACTTTTCGCAATTGTGTTGGCGTAGGACACCACTTTTTGCACCTGTGTTAGTGTGGAACTTGTGTTAATGTTGAAACCCCACTTTTCGCACTTGTGTTGCTGTTGGAAACCACTTTTGGCACTTGTGTTAGAGTTGAAAAACCACATTTCGCACTTGTGTTGGTGTAGGAAACCACTTTTCGCACTTGTGTTAGTTTCAAAAAACCACTTTTCGCACTTGTGTTAGTGTTGAAAAACCACATTTCGCACTTGTGTTGGTGTAGGAAACCACTTTTCGCACTTGTGTTATTTTCAAAAAACCACTTTTCGCACTTGTGTTAGTGTTGAAAAACCACTTTTCGCACTTGTGTTGGTGTAGGAAACCACTTTTCGCAATTGTATTAGTGTGGAAAAACCACTTTTCGCACTTGTGTTGGTGCAGGAAACCACTTTTGCACTTGTATTAGTGTGGAAAAAACACTTTTCGCACTTGTGTTAGTGTTGAAAAACCACTTTTCGCACTTGTGTTAGTGTTGAAAAACCACTTTTCGCACTTGTGTTGGTGCTGGAAACCACTTTTGCACTTGTATTAGTGTGGAAAAAACACTTTTTGCACTTGTGATAGTGTTGAAAAACCACTTTTCACACTTGTGTTAGTGTTGAAAAACCACTTTTCGCACATGTGTTGGTGCAGGAAACCACTTTTGCACTTGTATTAGTGTGGAAAAATCACTTTTCGCACTTGTTTAAGTGTTGAAAAACCACTTTTCGCACTTATGTTATTGTTGAAAAACCACTTTTCGCTGTTGTGTTGGTGCAGGAAACCACTTTTGCACTTGTATTAGTGTGGAAAAACCACTTTTCGCACTTGTGTTAGTGTTGAAAAACCACTTTTCGCACTTGTGTTAGTGTTGAAAAACCACATTTCGCACTTGTGTTGGTGCAGGAAACCACTTTTGCACTTGTATTAGTGTGGAAAAAACACTTTTCGCACTTGTGTTGGTGCAGGAAACCACTTTTGCACTTGTATTAGTGTGGAAAAAACACTTTTTGCACTTGTGATAGTGTTGAAAAACCACTTTTCGCACTTGTGTTAGTGTTGAAAAACCACATTTCGCAATTGTGTTGGTGCAGGAAACCACTTTTGCACTTGTATTAGTGTGGAAAAAACACTTTTCGCACTTGTGTTATTATTGAAAAACCACTTTTCGCACTTGTGTTAGTGTTGAAAAACCACTTTTCGCACTTGTGTTGGTGCAGGAAACCACTTTTGCACTTGTATTAGTGTGGAAAAAACACTTTTCGCACTTGTGTTAGTGTTGAAAAACCACTTTTCGCACTTGTGTTAGTGTTGAAAAACCACTTTTCGCACTTGTGTTGGTGCAGGAAAGCACTTTTGCACTTGTATTAGTGTGGAAAACCACTTTTCGCACTTGTGTTAGTGTTGAAAAACCACTTTTTGCACTTGTGTTAGTGTTGAAAAACCACTTTTCGCACTTGTGTTGGTGCAGGAAACCACTTTTGCACTTGTATTAGTGTGGAATAACCACTTTTCGCAATTGTTTTAGTGTTGAAAAACCACTTTTCGCACTTGTGTTAGTGTTGAAAAACCACATTTCGCACTTGTGTTGGTGCAGGAAACCACTTTTGCACTTGTATTAGTGTGGAAAAAACACTTTTCGCACTTGTGTTAGTGTTGAAAAACCACTTTTCGCACTTGTGTTAGTGTTGAAAAACCACTTTTCGCACTAGTGTTGGTGCAGGAAACCACTGTTGCACTTGTATTAGTGTGGAAAAACCACTTTTTGCACTTGTGTTAGTGTTGAAAAACCACTTTTCGCACTTGTGTTAGTGTTGAAAAACCACAATTCCCACTTGTGTTAGTGTTGAAAAACCACTTTCCTCACTTGTGTTGGTGTAGGAAACCACTTTTCGCACTTGTGTTGGTGTAGGAAACCACTTTTTGCACTTGTGTTCGTGTTAAAAAAAAAACACTTCTCGCACTTGTGTTGGTGTAGGAAACCACTTTTCGCAATTTTGTTGGTGTAGGAAACCACTTTTTGCACCTGTGTTAGTGTGGAAAACACACTTTTCGCAATTGTGTTGGCGTAGGACACCACTTTTTGCACCTGTGTTAGTGTGGAACTTGTGTTAATGTTGAAACCCCACTTTTCGCACTTGTGTTGCTGTTGGAAACCACTTTTGGCACTTGTGTTAGAGTTGAAAAACCACATTTCGCACTTGTGTTGGTGTAGGAAACCACTTTTCGCACTTGTGTTAGTTTCAAAAAACCACTTTTCGCACTTGTGTTAGTGTTGAAAAACCACTTTTCGCACTTGTGTTGGTGTAGGAAACCACTTTTCGCAATTGTATTAGTGTGGAAAAACCACTTTTCGCACTTGTGTTGGTGCAGGAAACCACTTTTGCACTTGTATTAGTGTGGAAAAAACACTTTTCGCACTTGTGTTAGTGTTGAAAAACCACTTTTCGCACTTGTGTTAGTGTTGAAAAACCACTTTTCGCACTTGTGTTGGTGCTGGAAACCACTTTTGCACTTGTATTAGTGTGGAAAAAACACTTTTTGCACTTGTGATAGTGTTGAAAAACCACTTTTCACACTTGTGTTAGTGTTGAAAAACCACTTTTCGCACATGTGTTGGTGCAGGAAACCACTTTTGCACTTGTATTAGTGTGGAAAAATCACTTTTCGCACTTGTTTAAGTGTTGAAAAACCACTTTTCGCACTTATGTTATTGTTGAAAAACCACTTTTCGCTGTTGTGTTGGTGCAGGAAACCACTTTTGCACTTGTATTAGTGTGGAAAAAGCACTTTTTGCACTTGTGATAGTGTTGAAAAACCACTTTTCGCACTTGTGTTAGTGTTGAAAAACCACTTTTCGCACATGTGTTAGTGTTGAAAAACCACTTTTCGCACTTGTGTTGGTGCAGGAAACCACTTTTGCACTTGTATTAGTGTGGAAAAAACACTTTTTGCACTTGTGATAGTGTTGAAAAACCACTTTTCGCACTTGTGTTAGTGTTGAAAAACTACTTTTCGCACTTGTGTTTGTGCAGGAAACCACTTTTGCACTTGTATTAGTGTGGAAAAACCACTTTTCGCACTTGTGTTAGTGTTGAAAAACCACTTTTCGCACTTGTGTTAGTGTTGAAAAACCACTTTTCGCACTTGTGTTGGTGCAGGAAACCACTTTTGCACTTGTATTAGTGTGGAAAAAACACTTTTTGCACTTGTGATAGTGTTGAAAAACCACTTTTCGCACTTGTGTTAGTGTTGAAAAACGACATTTCGCAATTGTGTTGGTGCAGGAAACCACTTTTGCACTTGTATTAGTGTGGAAAAAACACTTTTCGCACTTGTGTTAGTGTTGAAAAACCACTTTTTGCACTTGTGTTAGTGTTGAAAAACCACTTTTCGCACTTGTGTTGGTGCAGGAAACCACTTTTGCACTTGTATTAGTGTGGCAAAAACACTTTTCGCACTTGTGTTAGTGTTGAAAAACCACTTTTCGCACTTGTGTTAGTGTTGAAAAGCCACTTTTCGCACTTGTGTTGGTGCAGGAAAGCACTTTTGCACTTGTATTAGTGTGGCAAAACCACTTTTCGCACTTGTGTTAGTGTTGAAAAACCACTTTTCGCACTTGTGTTAGTGTTGAAAAACCACTTTTCGCACTTGTGTTAGTGTTGAAAAACCACATTTCGCACTTGTGTTGGTGCAAGAAACCACTTTTGCACTTGTATTAGTGTGGAAAAAACACTTTTTGCACTTGTGTTAGTGTTGAAAAACCACTTTTCGCACTTGTGTTAGTGTTGAAAAACCACTTTTCGCACTAGTGTTGGTGCAGGAAACCACTGTTGCACTTGTATTAGTGTGGAAAAACCACTTTTTGCACTTGTGTTAGTGTTGAAAAACCACTTTTCGCACTTGTGTTAGTGTTGAAAAACCACAATTCGCACTTGTGTTAGTGTTGAAAAACCACTTTTCTCACTTGTGTTGGTGTAGGAAACCACTTTTCGCACTTGTGTTGGTGTAGGAAACCACTTTTTGCACTTGTGTTCGTGTTTAAAAAAAACACTTCTCGCACTTGTGTTGGTGTAGGAAACCACTTTTCGCACTTTTCTTGGTGTAGGAAACCACTTTTTGCACCTGTGTTAGTGTGGAAAACACACTTTTCGCAATTGTGTTGGTGTAGGACACCACTTTTTGCACCTGTGTTAGTGTTGAACTTGTGTTAATGTTGAAACCCCACTTTTCGCACTTGTGTTGGTGTTGGAAACCACTTTTGGCACTTGTGTTAGAGTTGAAAAACCACATTTCGCACTTGTGTTGGTGTAGGAAACCACTTTTCGCACTTGTGTTAGTTTCAAAAAACCACTTTTCGCACTTGTGTTAGTGTTGAAAAACCACATTTCGCACTTGTGTTGGTGTAGGAAACCACTTTTCGCACTTGTGTTATTTTCAAAAAACCACTTTTCGCACTTGTGTTAGTGTTGAAAAACCACTTTTCGCACTTGTGTTGGTGTAGGAAACCACTTTTTGCAATTGTATTAGTGTGGAAAAACCACTTTTCGCACTTGTGTTGGTGGAGGAAACCACTCTTCGCACTTGTATTGGCATGGAAACCCACTTTTCCCACTTGTGTTAGTGTTGAAAAACCACTTTTCGCACTTGTGTTAGTGTTGAAAAACCAGTTTTCGCACTTGTATTGGTGAAGGTAACCACTTTTCGCACATGTGTTAGTGTTGAAAAACCACTTTTCGCACTTGTGTTGGTGGAGGAAACCACTCTTCGCACTTGTATTGGCATGGAAAACCACTTTTCCCACTTGTGTTAGTGTTGAAAAACCACTTTTCGCACTTGTGTTAGTGTTGAAAAACCAGTTTTTGGACTTGTATTGGTGAAGGTAACCACTTTTCGCACATGTGTTAGTGTTGAAAAACCACTTTTCGCCCTTGTGTTGGTGGAGGAAACCACTTTTCGCATTTGTATTAGTGTGGAAAACCACTTTTTGCACTTGTGTTGGTGTGGGAAACCACTTTTCACACTTGTGTGACTGTGGAAAATCTACTTTTCGCACTTGTGTTGGTGTAGGAAACCACTTTTTGCACCTGTGTTAGTGTGGAAAACACACTTTTCGCAATTGTGTTAGTGTTGAAAAACCACTTTTCGCACTTGTGTTAGTGTTGAAAAACCACTTTTCGCACTTGTGTTGGTGCAGGAAACCACTTTTGCACCTGTATTAGTGTGGAAAAAACACTTTTTGCACTTGTGATAGTGTTGAAAAACCACTTTTCGCACTTGTGTTAGTGTTGAAAAACCACTTTTTGCACTTGTGTTGGTGCAGGAAACCACTTTTGCACTTGTATTAGTGTGGAAAAACCACTTTTCGCACTTGTGTTAGTGTTGAAAAACCACTTTTCGCACTTGTGTTAGTGTTGAAAAACCACATTTCGCACTTGTGTTGGTGCAGGAAACCACTTTTGCACTTGTATTAGTGTGGAAAAAACACTTTTCGCACTTGTGTTGGTGCAGGAAACCACTTTTGCACTTGTATTAGTGTGGAAAAAACACTTTTTGCACTTGTGATAGTGTTGAAAAACCACTTTTCGCACTTGTGTTAGTGTTGAAAAACCACATTTCGCAATTGTGTTGGTGCAGGAAACCACTTTTGCATTTGTATTAGTGTGGAAAAAACACTTTTCGCACTTGTGTTAGTATTGAAAAACCACTTTTCGCACTTGTGTTAGTGTTGAAAAACCACTTTTCGCACTTGTGTTGGTGCAGGAAACCACTTTTGCACTTGTATTAGTGTGGAAAAAACACTTTTCGCACTTGTGTTAGTGTTGAAAAACCACTTTTTGCACTTGTGTTAGTGTTGAAAAACCACTTTTCGCACTTGTGTTGGTGCAGGAAAGCACTTTTGCACTTGTATTAGTGTGGAAAAACCACTTTTCGCACTTGTGTTAGTGTTGAAAAACCACTTTTTGCACTTGTGTTAGTGTTGAAAAACCACTTTTCGCACTTGTGTTGGTGCAGGAAACCACTTTTGCACTTGTATTAGTGTGGAATAACCACTTTTCGCAATTGTGTTAGTGTTGAAAAACCACTTTTCGCACTTGTGTTAGTGTTGAAAAACCACATTTCGCACTTGTGTTGGTGCAGGAAACCACTTTTGCACTTGTATTAGTGTGGAAAAAACACTTTTCGCACTTGTGTTAGTGTTGAAAAACCACTTTTCGCACTTGTGTTAGTGTTGAAAAACCACTTTTCGCACTAGTGTTGGTGCAGGAAACCACTGTTGCACTTGTATTAGTGTGGAAAAACCACTTTTTGCACTTGTGTTAGTGTTGAAAAACCACTTTTCGCACTTGTGTTAGTGTTGAAAAACCACAATTCGCACTTGTGTTAGTGTTGAAAAACCACTTTTCTCACTTGTGTTGGTGTAGGAAACCACTTTTTGCACTTGTGTTCGTGTTAAAAAAAAACACTTCTCGCACTTGTGTTGGTGTAGGAAACCACTTTTCGCACTTTTGTTGGTGTAGGAAACCACTTTTTGCACCTGTGTTAGTGTGGAAAACACACTTTTCGCAATTGTGTTGGCGTAGGACACCACTTTTTGCACCTGTGTTAGTGTGGAACTTGTGTTAATGTTGAAACCCCACTTTTCGCACTTGTGTTGCTGTTGGAAACCACTTTTGGCACTTGTGTTAGAGTTGAAAAACCACATTTCGCACTTGTGTTGGTGTAGGAAACCACTTTTCGCACTTGTGTTAGTTACAAAAAACCACTTTTCGCACTTGTGTTAGTGTTGAAAAACCACATTTCGCACTTGTGTTGGTGTAGGAAACCACTTTTCGCACTTGTGTTATTTTCAAAAAACCACTTTTCGCACTTGTGTTAGTGTTGAAAAACCACTTTTCGCACTTGTGTTGGTGTAGGAAACCACTTTTCGCAATTGTATTAGTGTGGAAAAACCACTTTTCGCACTTGTGTTGGTGCAGGAAACCACTTTTGCACTTGTATTAGTGTGGAAAAAACACTTTTCGCACTTGTGTTAGTGTTGAAAAACCACTTTTCGCACTTGTGTTAGTGTTGAAAAAACACTTTTCGCACTTGTGTTGGTGCTGGAAACCACTTTTGCACTTGTATTAGTGTGGAAAAAACACTTTTTGCACTTGTGATAGTGTTGAAAAACCACTTTTCACACTTGTGTTAGTGTTGAAAAACCACTTTTCGCACATGTGTTGGTGCAGGAAACCACTTTTGCACTTGTATTAGTGTGGAAAAATCACTTTTCGCACTTGTTTAAGTGTTGAAAAACCACTTTTCGCACTTGTGTTAGTGTTGAAAAACCACTTTTCGCACTTGTGTTAGTGTTGAAAAACCACTTTTCGCAGTTGTGTTGGTGCAGGAAACCACTTTTGCACTTGTATTAGTGTGGAAAAAGCACTTTTTGCACTTGTGATAGTGTTGAAAAACCACTTTTCGCACTTGTGTTAGTGTTGAAAAACGACATTTCGCAATTGTGTTGGTGCAGGAAACCACTTTTGCACTTGTATTAGTGTGGAAAAAACACTTTTCGCACTTGTGTTAGTGTTGAAAAACCACTTTTCGCACATGTGTTAGTGTTGAAAAACCACATTTCACACTTGTGTTGGTGCAGGAAACCACTTTTGCACTTGTATTAGTGTGGAAAAAACACTTTTCGCACTTGTGTTAGTGTTGAAAAACCACTTTTCGCACTTGTATTAGTGTTGAAAAACCACTTTTCGCACTAGTGTTGGTGCAGGAAACCACTTTTGCACTTGTATTAGTGTGGAAAAAACACTTTTTGCACTTGTGATAGTGTTGAAAAACCACTTTTCGCACTTGTGTTAGTGTTGAAAAACCACATTTCGCAATTGTGTTGGTGCAGGAAACCACTTTTGCACTTGTATTAGTGTGGAAAAAACACTTTTCGCACTTGTGTTAGTATTGAAAAACCACTTTTCGCACTTGTGTTAGTGTTGAAAAACCACTTTTCGCACTTGTGTTGGTGCAGGAAACCACTTTTGCACTTGTATTAGTGTGGAAAAAACACTTTTCGCACTTGTGTTAGTGTTGAAAAACCACTTTTCGCACTTGTGTTAGTGTTGAAAAACCACTTTTCGCACTTGTGTTGGTGCAGGAAAGCACTTTTGCACTTGTATTAGTGTGGAAAAACCACTTTTCGCACTTGTGTTAGTGTTGAAAAACCACTTTTTGCACTTGTGTTAGTGTTGAAAAACCACTTTTCGCACTTGTGTTGGTGCAGGAAACCACTTTTGCACTTGTATTAGTGTGGAATAACCACTTTTCGCAATTGTGTTAGTGTTGAAAAACCACTTTTCGCACTTGTGTTAGTGTTGAAAAACCACTTTTCGCAGTTGTGTTGGTGCAGGAAACCACTTTTGCACTTGTATTAGTGTGGAAAAAGCACTTTTTGCACTT
This sequence comes from Myxine glutinosa, assembly GCF_964187855.1. Classification (NCBI taxonomy): domain Eukaryota; kingdom Metazoa; phylum Chordata; class Myxini; order Myxiniformes; family Myxinidae; genus Myxine; species Myxine glutinosa. The sequence continues at coordinate 180,900,266 of NC_136262.1, forward strand.
GTGATAGTGTTGAAAAACCACTTTTCGCACTTGTGTTAGTGTTGAAAAACGACATTTCGCAATTGTGTTGGTGCAGGAAACCACTTTTGCACTTGTATTAGTGTGGAAAAAACACTTTTCGCACTTGTGTTAGTGTTGAAAAACCACTTTTCGCACATGTGTTAGTGTTGAAAAACCACATTTCGCACTTGTGTTGGTGCAGGAAACCACTTTTGCACTTGTATTATTGTGGAAAAAACACTTTTCGCACTTGTGTTAGTGTTGAAAAAACACTTTTCGCACTTGTATTAGTGTTGAAAAACCACTTTTCGCACTAGTGTTGGTGCAGGAAACCACTTTTGCACTTGTATTAGTGTGGAAAAAACACTTTTTGCACTTGTGATAGTGTTGAAAAACCACTTTTCGCACTTGTGTTAGTGTTGAAAAACCACATTTCGCAATTGTGTTGGTGCAGGAAACCACTTTTGCACTTGTATTAGTGTGGAAAAAACACTTTTCGCACTTGTGTTAGTATTGAAAAACCACTTTTCGCACTTGTGTTAGTGTTGAAAAACCACTTTTCGCACTTGTGTTGGTGCAGGAAACCACTTTTGCACTTGTATTAGTGTGGAAAAAACACTTTTCGCACTTGTGTTAGTGTTGAAAAACCACTTTTCGCACTTGTGTTAGTGTTGAAAAACCACTTTTCGCACTTGTGTTGGTGCAGGAAAGCACTTTTGCACTTGTATTAGTGTGGAAAAACCACTTTTCGCACTTGTGTTAGTGTTGAAAAACCACTTTTTGCACTTGTGTTAGTGTTGAAAAACCACTTTTCGCACTTGTGTTGGTGCAGGAAACCACTTTTGCACTTGTATTAGTGTGGAATAACCACTTTTCGCAATTGTGTTAGTGTTGAAAAACCACTTTTCGCACTTGTGTTAGTGTTGAAAAACCACATTTCGCACTTGTGTTGGCGCAGGAAACCACTTTTGCACTTGTATTAGTGTGGAAAAACCACTTTTCGCACTTGTGTTAGTGTTGAAAAACCACTTTTTGCACTTGTGTTAGTGTTGAAAAACCACTTTTCGCACTTGTGTTGGTGCAGGAAACCACTTTTGCACTTGTATTAGTGTGGAATAACCACTTTTCGCAATTGTATTAGTGTGGAAAAAACACTTTTCGCACTTGTGTTAGTGTTGAAAAACCACTTTTCGCACTTGTGTTAGTGTTGAAAAACCACTTTTCGCACTAGTGTTGGTGCAGGAAACCACTGTTGCACTTGTATTAGTGTGGAAAAACCACTTTTTGCACTTGTGTTAGTGTTGAAAAACCACTTTTCGCACTTGTGTTAGTGTTGAAAAACCACAATTCGCACTTGTGTTAGTGTTGAAAAACCACTTTTCTCACTTGTGTTGGTGTAGGAAACCACTTTTTGCACTTGTGTTCGTGTTAAAAAAAAACACTTCTCGCACTTGTGTTGGTGTAGGAAACCACTTTTCGCACTTTTGTTGGTGTAGGAAACCACTTTTTGCACCTGTGTTAGTGTGGAAAACACACTTTTCGCAATTGTGTTGGCGTAGGACACCACTTTTTGCACCTGTGTTAGTGTGGAACTTGTGTTAATGTTGAAACCCCACTTTTCGCACTTGTGTTGCTGTTGGAAACCACTTTTGGCACTTGTGTTAGAGTTGAAAAACCACATTTCGCACTTGTGTTGGTGTAGGAAACCACTTTTCGCACTTGTGTTAGTTACAAAAAACCACTTTTCGCACTTGTGTTAGTGTTGAAAAACCACATTTCGCACTTGTGTTGGTGTAGGAAACCACTTTTCGCACTTGTGTTATTTTCAAAAAACCACTTTTCGCACTTGTGTTAGTGTTGAAAAACCACTTTTCGCACTTGTGTTGGTGTAGGAAACCACTTTTCGCAATTGTATTAGTGTGGAAAAACCACTTTTCGCACTTGTGTTGGTGCAGGAAACCACTTTTGCACTTGTATTAGTGTGGAAAAAACACTTTTCGCACTTGTGTTAGTGTTGAAAAACCACTTTTCGCACTTGTGTTAGTGTTGAAAAAACACTTTTCGCACTTGTGTTGGTGCTGGAAACCACTTTTGCACTTGTATTAGTGTGGAAAAAACACTTTTTGCACTTGTGATAGTGTTGAAAAACCACTTTTCACACTTGTGTTAGTGTTGAAAAACCACTTTTCGCACATGTGTTGGTGCAGGAAACCACTTTTGCACTTGTATTAGTGTGGAAAAATCACTTTTCGCACTTGTTTAAGTGTTGAAAAACCACTTTTCGCACTTGTGTTAGTGTTGAAAAACCACTTTTCGCACTTGTGTTAGTGTTGAAAAACCACTTTTCGCAGTTGTGTTGGTGCAGGAAACCACTTTTGCACTTGTATTAGTGTGGAAAAAGCACTTTTTGCACTTGTGATAGTGTTGAAAAACCACTTTTCGCACTTGTGTTAGTGTTGAAAAACGACATTTCGCAATTGTGTTGGTGCAGGAAACCACTTTTGCACTTGTATTAGTGTGGAAAAAACACTTTTCGCACTTGTGTTAGTGTTGAAAAACCACTTTTCGCACATGTGTTAGTGTTGAAAAACCACATTTCACACTTGTGTTGGTGCAGGAAACCACTTTTGCACTTGTATTAGTGTGGAAAAAACACTTTTCGCACTTGTGTTAGTGTTGAAAAACCACTTTTCGCACTTGTATTAGTGTTGAAAAACCACTTTTCGCACTAGTGTTGGTGCAGGAAACCACTTTTGCACTTGTATTAGTGTGGAAAAAACACTTTTTGCACTTGTGATAGTGTTGAAAAACCACTTTTCGCACTTGTGTTAGTGTTGAAAAACCACATTTCGCAATTGTGTTGGTGCAGGAAACCACTTTTGCACTTGTATTAGTGTGGAAAAAACACTTTTCGCACTTGTGTTAGTATTGAAAAACCACTTTTCGCACTTGTGTTAGTGTTGAAAAACCACTTTTCGCACTTGTGTTGGTGCAGGAAACCACTTTTGCACTTGTATTAGTGTGGAAAAAACACTTTTCGCACTTGTGTTAGTGTTGAAAAACCACTTTTCGCACTTGTGTTAGTGTTGAAAAACCACTTTTCGCACTTGTGTTGGTGCAGGAAAGCACTTTTGCACTTGTATTAGTGTGGAAAAACCACTTTTCGCACTTGTGTTAGTGTTGAAAAACCACTTTTTGCACTTGTGTTAGTGTTGAAAAACCACTTTTCGCACTTGTGTTGGTGCAGGAAACCACTTTTGCACTTGTATTAGTGTGGAATAACCACTTTTCGCAATTGTGTTAGTGTTGAAAAACCACTTTTCGCACTTGTGTTAGTGTTGAAAAACCACTTTTCGCAGTTGTGTTGGTGCAGGAAACCACTTTTGCACTTGTATTAGTGTGGAAAAAGCACTTTTTGCACTTGTGATAGTGTTGAAAAACCACTTTTCGCACTTGTGTTAGTGTTGAAAAACGACATTTCGCAATTGTGTTGGTGCAGGAAACCACTTTTGCACTTGTATTAGTGTGGAAAAAACACTTTTCGCACTTGTGTTAGTGTTGAAAAACCACTTTTCGCACATGTGTTAGTGTTGAAAAACCACATTTCGCACTTGTGTTGGTGCAGGAAACCACTTTTGCACTTGTATTAGTGTGGAAAAAACACTTTTCGCACTTGTGTTAGTGTTGAAAAAACACTTTTCGCACTTGTATTAGTGTTGAAAAACCACTTTTCGCACTAGTGTTGGTGCAGGAAACCACTTTTGCACTTGTATTAGTGTGGAAAAAACACTTTTTGCACTTGTGATAGTGTTGAAAAACCACTTTTCGCACTTGTGTTAGTGTTGAAAAACCACATTTCGCAATTGTGTTGGTGCAGGAAACCACTTTTGCACTTGTATTAGTGTGGAAAAAACACTTTTCGCACTTGTGTTAGTATTGAAAAACCACTTTTCGCACTTGTGTTAGTGTTGAAAAACCACTTTTCGCACTTGTGTTGGTGCAGGAAAAACCACTTTTGCACACTTTTCGCACTTGTGTTAGTGTTGAAAAACCACTTTTCGCACTTGTGTTAGTGTTGAAAAACCACTTTTCGCACTTGTGTTGGTGCAGGAAAGCACTTTTGCACTTGTATTAGTGTGGAAAAACCACTTTTCGCACTTGTGTTAGTGTTGAAAAACCACTTTTTGCACTTGTGTTAGTGTTGAAAAACCACTTTTCGCACTTGTGTTGGTGCAGGAAACCACTTTTGCACTTGTATTAGTGTGGAATAACCACTTTTCGCAATTGTGTTAGTGTTGAAAAACCACTTTTCGCACTTGTGTTAGTGTTGAAAAACCACATTTCGCACTTGTGTTGGTGCAGGAAACCACTTTTGCACTTGTATTATTGTGGAAAAAACACTTTTCGCACTTGTGTTAGTGTTGAAAAAACACTTTTCGCACTTGTATTAGTGTTGAAAAACCACTTTTCGCACTAGTGTTGGTGCAGGAAACCACTTTTGCACTTGTATTAGTGTGGAAAAAACACTTTTTGCACTTGTGATAGTGTTGAAAAACCACTTTTCGCACTTGTGTTAGTGTTGAAAAACCACATTTCGCAATTGTGTTGGTGCAGGAAACCACTTTTGCACTTGTATTAGTGTGGAAAAAACACTTTTCGCACTTGTGTTAGTATTGAAAAACCACTTTTCGCACTTGTGTTAGTGTTGAAAAACCACTTTTCGCACTTGTGTTGGTGCAGGAAACCACTTTTGCACTTGTATTAGTGTGGAAAAAACACTTTTCGCACTTGTGTTAGTGTTGAAAAACCACTTTTCGCACTTGTGTTAGTGTTGAAAAACCACTTTTCGCACTTGTGTTGGTGCAGGAAAGCACTTTTGCACTTGTATTAGTGTGGAAAAACCACTTTTCGCACTTGTGTTAGTGTTGAAAAACCACTTTTTGCACTTGTGTTAGTGTTGAAAAACCACTTTTCGCACTTGTGTTGGTGCAGGAAACCACTTTTGCACTTGTATTAGTGTGGAATAACCACTTTTCGCAATTGTGTTAGTGTTGAAAAACCACTTTTCGCACTTGTGTTAGTGTTGAAAAACCACATTTCGCACTTGTGTTGGCGCAGGAAACCACTTTTGCACTTGTATTAGTGTGGAAAAAACACTTTTCGCACTTGTGTTAGTGTTGAAAAACCACTTTTCGCACTTGTGTTAGTGTTGAAAAACCACTTTTCGCACTAGTGTTGGTGCAGGAAACCACTGTTGCACTTGTATTAGTGTGGAATAACCACTTTTCGCAATTGTGTTAGTGTTGAAAAACCACTTTTCGCACTTGTGTTAGTGTTGAAAAACCACATTTCGCACTTGTGTTGGTGCAGGAAACCACTTTTGCACTTGTATTAGTGTGGAAAAAACACTTTTCGCACTTGTGTTAGTGTTGAAAAACCACTTTTCGCACTTGTGTTAGTGTTGAAAAACCACTTTTCGCACTAGTGTTGGTGCAGGAAACCACTGTTGCACTTGTATTAGTGTGGAAAAACCACTTTTTGCACTTGTGTTAGTGTTGAAAAACCACTTTTCGCACTTGTGTTAGTGTTGAAAAACCACAATTCGCACTTGTGTTAGTGTTGAAAAACCACTTTTCTCACTTGTGTTGGTGTAGGAAACCACTTTTTGCACTTGTGTTCGTGTTAAAAAAAAACACTGCTCGCACTTGTGTTGGTGTAGGAAACCACTTTTCGCACTTTTGTTGGTGTAGGAAACCACTTTTTGCACCTGTGTTAGTGTGGAAAACACACTTTTCGCAATTGTGTTGGCGTAGGACACCACTTTTTGCACCTGTGTTAGTGTGGAACTTGTGTTAATGTTGAAACCCCACTTTTCGCACTTGTGTTGCTGTTGGAAACCACTTTTGGCACTTGTGTTAGAGTTGAAAAACCACATTTCGCACTTGTGTTGGTGTAGGAAACCACTTTTCGCACTTGTGTTAGTTACAAAAAACCACTTTTCGCACTTGTGTTAGTGTTGAAAAACCACATTTCGCACTTGTGTTGGTGTAGGAAACCACTTTTCGCACTTGTGTTATTTTCAAAAAACCACTTTTCGCACTTGTGTTAGTGTTGAAAAACCACTTTTCGCACTTGTGTTGGTGTAGGAAACCACTTTTCGCAATTGTATTAGTGTGGAAAAACCACTTTTCGCACTTGTGTTGGTGCAGGAAACCACTTTTGCACTTGTATTAGTGTGGAAAAAACACTTTTCGCACTTGTGTTAGTGTTGAAAAACCACTTTTCGCACTTGTGTTAGTGTTGAAAAAACACTTTTCGCACTTGTGTTGGTGCTGGAAACCACTTTTGCACTTGTATTAGTGTGGAAAAAACACTTTTTGCACTTGTGATAGTGTTGAAAAACCACTTTTCACACTTGTGTTAGTGTTGAAAAACCACTTTTCGCACATGTGTTGGTGCAGGAAACCACTTTTGCACTTGTATTAGTGTGGAAAAATCACTTTTCGCACTTGTTTAAGTGTTGAAAAACCACTTTTCGCACTTGTGTTAGTGTTGAAAAACCACTTTTCGCACTTGTGTTAGTGTTGAAAAACCACTTTTCGCAGTTGTGTTGGTGCAGGAAACCACTTTTGCACTTGTATTAGTGTGGAAAAAGCACTTTTTGCACTTGTGATAGTGTTGAAAAACCACTTTTCGCACTTGTGTTAGTGTTGAAAAACGACATTTCGCAATTGTGTTGGTGCAGGAAACCACTTTTGCACTTGTATTAGTGTGGAAAAAACACTTTTCGCACTTGTGTTAGTGTTGAAAAACCACTTTTCGCACATGTGTTAGTGTTGAAAAACCACATTTCACACTTGTGTTGGTGCAGGAAACCACTTTTGCACTTGTATTAGTGTGGAAAAAACACTTTTCGCACTTGTGTTAGTGTTGAAAAACCACTTTTCGCACTTGTATTAGTGTTGAAAAACCACTTTTCGCACTAGTGTTGGTGCAGGAAACCACTTTTGCACTTGTATTAGTGTGGAAAAAACACTTTTTGCACTTGTGATAGTGTTGAAAAACCACTTTTCGCACTTGTGTTAGTGTTGAAAAACCACATTTCGCAATTGTGTTGGTGCAGGAAACCACTTTTGCACTTGTATTAGTGTGGAAAAAACACTTTTCGCACTTGTGTTAGTATTGAAAAACCACTTTTCGCACTTGTGTTAGTGTTGAAAAACCACTTTTCGCACTTGTGTTGGTGCAGGAAACCACTTTTGCACTTGTATTAGTGTGGAAAAAACACTTTTCGCACTTGTGTTAGTGTTGAAAAACCACTTTTCGCACTTGTGTTAGTGTTGAAAAACCACTTTTCGCACTTGTGTTGGTGCAGGAAAGCACTTTTGCACTTGTATTAGTGTGGAAAAACCACTTTTCGCACTTGTGTTAGTGTTGAAAAACCACTTTTTGCACTTGTGTTAGTGTTGAAAAACCACTTTTCGCACTTGTGTTGGTGCAGGAAACCACTTTTGCACTTGTATTAGTGTGGAATAACCACTTTTCGCAATTGTGTTAGTGTTGAAAAACCACTTTTCGCACTTGTGTTAGTGTTGAAAAACCACTTTTCGCAGTTGTGTTGGTGCAGGAAACCACTTTTGCACTTGTATTAGTGTGGAAAAAGCACTTTTTGCACTTGTGATAGTGTTGAAAAACCACTTTTCGCACTTGTGTTAGTGTTGAAAAACGACATTTCGCAATTGTGTTGGTGCAGGAAACCACTTTTGCACTTGTATTAGTGTGGAAAAAACACTTTTCGCACTTGTGTTAGTGTTGAAAAACCACTTTTCGCACATGTGTTAGTGTTGAAAAACCACATTTCGCACTTGTGTTGGTGCAGGAAACCACTTTTGCACTTGTATTAGTGTGGAAAAAACACTTTTCGCACTTGTGTTAGTGTTGAAAAAACACTTTTCGCACTTGTATTAGTGTTGAAAAACCACTTTTCGCACTAGTGTTGGTGCAGGAAACCACTTTTGCACTTGTATTAGTGTGGAAAAAACACTTTTTGCACTTGTGATAGTGTTGAAAAACCACTTTTCGCACTTGTGTTAGTGTTGAAAAACCACATTTCGCAATTGTGTTGGTGCAGGAAACCACTTTTGCACTTGTATTAGTGTGGAAAAAACACTTTTCGCACTTGTGTTAGTATTGAAAAACCACTTTTCGCACTTGTGTTAGTGTTGAAAAACCGCTTTTCGCACTTGTGTTGGTGCAGGAAAAACCACTTTTGCACACTTTTCGCACTTGTGTTAGTGTTGAAAAACCACTTTTCGCACTTGTGTTAGTGTTGAAAAACCACTTTTCGCACTTGTGTTGGTGCAGGAAAGCACTTTTGCACTTGTATTAGTGTGGAAAAACCACTTTTCGCACTTGTGTTAGTGTTGAAAAACCACTTTTTGCACTTGTGTTAGTGTTGAAAAACCACTTTTCGCACTTGTGTTGGTGCAGGAAACCACTTTTGCACTTGTATTAGTGTGGAATAACCACTTTTCGCAATTGTGTTAGTGTTGAAAAACCACTTTTCGCACTTGTGTTAGTGTTGAAAAACCACATTTCGCACTTGTGTTGGCGCAGGAAACCACTTTTGCACTTGTATTAGTGTGGAAAAAACACTTTTCGCACTTGTGTTAGTGTTGAAAAACCACTTTTCGCACTTGTGTTAGTGTTGAAAAACCACTTTTCGCACTAGTGTTGGTGCAGGAAACCACTGTTGCACTTGTATTAGTGTTGAAAAACCACTTTTCTCACTTGTGTTGGTGTAGGAAACCACTTTTCGCACTTGTGTTGGTGTAGGAAACCACTTTTTGCACCTGTGTTAGTGTGGAAAACACACTTTTCGCAATTGTGTTGGCGTAGGACACCACTTTTTGCACCTGTGTTAGTGTGGAACTTGTGTTAATGTTGAAACCCCACTTTTCGCACTTGTGTTGCTGTTGGAAACCACTTTTGGCACTTGTGTTAGAGTTGAAAAACCACATTTCGCACTTGTGTTGGTGTAGGAAACCACTTTTCGCACTTGTGTTAGTTTCAAAAAACCACTTTTCGCACTTGTGTTAGTGTTGAAAAACCACATTTCGCACTTGTGTTGGTGTAGGAAACCACTTTTCGCACTTGTGTTATTTTCAAAAAACCACTTTTCGCACTTGTGTTAGTGTTGAAAAACCACTTTTCGCACTTGTGTTGGTGTAGGAAACCACTTTTCGCAATTGTATTAGTGTGGAAAAACCACTTTTCGCACTTGTGTTGGTGCAGGAAACCACTTTTGCACTTGTATTAGTGTGGAAAAAACACTTTTCGCACTTGTGTTAGTGTTGAAAAACCACTTTTCGCACTTGTGTTAGTGTTGAAAAACCACTTTTCGCACTTGTGTTGGTGCTGGAAACCACTTTTGCACTTGTATTAGTGTGGAAAAAACACTTTTTGCACTTGTGATAGTGTTGAAAAACCACTTTTCACACTTGTATTAGTGTTGAAAAACCACTTTTCGCACTTGTGTTGGTGCAGGAAACCACTTTTGCACTTGTATTAGTGTGGAAAAAACACTTTTTGCACTTGTGATAGTGTTGAAAAACCACTTTTCGCACTTGTGTTAGTGTTGAAAAACCACTTTTCGCACTAGTGTTGGTGCAGGAAACCACTGTTGCACTTGTATTAGTGTGGAATAACCACTTTTCGCAATTGTGTTAGTGTTGAAAAACCACTTTTCGCACTTGTGTTAGTGTTGAAAAACCACATTTCGCACTTGTGTTGGTGCAGGAAACCACTTTTGCACTTGTATTAGTGTGGAAAAAACACTTTTCGCACTTGTGTTAGTGTTGAAAAACCACTTTTCGCACTTGTGTTAGTGTTGAAAAACCACTTTTCGCACTAGTGTTGGTGCAGGAAACCACTGTTGCACTTGTATTAGTGTGGAAAAACCACTTTTTGCACTTGTGTTAGTGTTGAAAAACCACTTTTCGCACTTGTGTTAGTGTTGAAAAACCACAATTCGCACTTGTGTTAGTGTTGAAAAACCACTTTTCTCACTTGTGTTGGTGTAGGAAACCACTTTTTGCACTTGTGTTCGTGTTTAAAAAAAACACTTCTCGCACTTGTGTTGGTGTAGGAAACCACTTTTCGCACTTTTGTTGGTGTAGGAAACCACTTTTTGCACCTGTGTTAGTGTGGAAAACACACTTTTCGCAATTGTGTTGGCGTAGGACACCACTTTTTGCACCTGTGTTAGTGTGGAACTTGTGTTAATGTTGAAACCCCACTTTTCGCACTTGTGTTGCTGTTGGAAACCACTTTTGGCACTTGTGTTAGAGTTGAAAAACCACATTTCGCACTTGTGTTGGTGTAGGAAACCACTTTTCGCACTTGTGTTAGTTACAAAAAACCACTTTTCGCACTTGTGTTAGTGTTGAAAAACCACATTTCGCACTTGTGTTGGTGTAGGAAACCACTTTTCGCACTTGTGTTATTTTCAAAAAACCACTTTTCGCACTTGTGTTAGTGTTGAAAAACCACTTTTCGCACTTGTGTTGGTGTAGGAAACCACTTTTCGCAATTGTATTAGTGTGGAAAAACCACTTTTCGCACTTGTGTTGGTGCAGGAAACCACTTTTGCACTTGTATTAGTGTGGAAAAAACACTTTTCGCACTTGTGTTAGTGTTGAAAAACCACTTTTCGCACTTGTGTTAGTGTTGAAAAAACACTTTTCGCACTTGTGTTGGTGCTGGAAACCACTTTTGCACTTGTATTAGTGTGGAAAAAACACTTTTTGCACTTGTGATAGTGTTGAAAAACCACTTTTCACACTTGTGTTAGTGTTGAAAAACCACTTTTCGCACATGTGTTGGTGCAGGAAACCACTTTTGCACTTGTATTAGTGTGGAAAAATCACTTTTCGCACTTGTTTAAGTGTTGAAAAACCACTTTTCGCACTTGTGTTAGTGTTGAAAAACCACTTTTCGCACTTGTGTTAGTGTTGAAAAACCACTTTTCGCAGTTGTGTTGGTGCAGGAAACCACTTTTGCACTTGTATTAGTGTGGAAAAAGCACTTTTTGCACTTGTGATAGTGTTGAAAAACCACTTTTCGCACTTGTGTTAGTGTTGAAAAACGACATTTCGCAATTGTGTTGGTGCAGGAAACCACTTTTGCACTTGTATTAGTGTGGAAAAAACACTTTTCGCACTTGTGTTAGTGTTGAAAAACCACTTTTCGCACATGTGTTAGTGTTGAAAAACCACATTTCACACTTGTGTTGGTGCAGGAAACCACTTTTGCACTTGTATTAGTGTGGAAAAAACACTTTTCGCACTTGTGTTAGTGTTGAAAAACCACTTTTCGCACTTGTATTAGTGTTGAAAAACCACTTTTCGCACTAGTGTTGGTGCAGGAAACCACTTTTGCACTTGTATTAGTGTGGAAAAAACACTTTTTGCACTTGTGATAGTGTTGAAAAACCACTTTTCGCACTTGTGTTAGTGTTGAAAAACCACATTTCGCAATTGTGTTGGTGCAGGAAACCACTTTTGCACTTGTATTAGTGTGGAAAAAACACTTTTCGCACTTGTGTTAGTATTGAAAAACCACTTTTCGCACTTGTGTTAGTGTTGAAAAACCACTTTTCGCACTTGTGTTGGTGCAGGAAACCACTTTTGCACTTGTATTAGTGTGGAAAAAACACTTTTCGCACTTGTGTTAGTGTTGAAAAACCACTTTTCGCACTTGTGTTAGTGTTGAAAAACCACTTTTCGCACTTGTGTTGGTGCAGGAAAGCACTTTTGCACTTGTATTAGTGTGGAAAAACCACTTTTCGCACTTGTGTTAGTGTTGAAAAACCACTTTTTGCACTTGTGTTAGTGTTGAAAAACCACTTTTCGCACTTGTGTTGGTGCAGGAAACCACTTTTGCACTTGTATTAGTGTGGAATAACCACTTTTCGCAATTGTGTTAGTGTTGAAAAACCACTTTTCGCACTTGTGTTAGTGTTGAAAAACCACTTTTCGCAGTTGTGTTGGTGCAGGAAACCACTTTTGCACTTGTATTAGTGTGGAAAAAGCACTTTTTGCACTTGTGATAGTGTTGAAAAACCACTTTTCGCACTTGTGTTAGTGTTGAAAAACGACATTTCGCAATTGTGTTGGTGCAGGAAACCACTTTTGCACTTGTATTAGTGTGGAAAAAACACTTTTCGCACTTGTGTTAGTGTTGAAAAACCACTTTTCGCACATGTGTTAGTGTTGAAAAACCACATTTCGCACTTGTGTTGGTGCAGGAAACCACTTTTGCACTTGTATTAGTGTGGAAAAAACACTTTTCGCACTTGTGTTAGTGTTGAAAAAACACTTTTCGCACTTGTATTAGTGTTGAAAAACCACTTTTCGCACTAGTGTTGGTGCAGGAAACCACTTTTGCACTTGTATTAGTGTGGAAAAAACACTTTTTGCACTTGTGATAGTGTTGAAAAACCACTTTTCGCACTTGTGTTAGTGTTGAAAAACCACATTTCGCAATTGTGTTGGTGCAGGAAACCACTTTTGCACTTGTATTAGTGTGGAAAAAACACTTTTCGCACTTGTGTTAGTATTGAAAAACCACTTTTCGCACTTGTGTTAGTGTTGAAAAACCACTTTTCGCACTTGTGTTGGTGCAGGAAAAACCACTTTTGCACACTTTTCGCACTTGTGTTAGTGTTGAAAAACCACTTTTCGCACTTGTGTTAGTGTTGAAAAACCACTTTTCGCACTTGTGTTGGTGCAGGAAAGCACTTTTGCACTTGTATTAGTGTGGAAAAACCACTTTTCGCACTTGTGTTAGTGTTGAAAAACCACTTTTTGCACTTGTGTTAGTGTTGAAAAACCACTTTTCGCACTTGTGTTGGTGCAGGAAACCACTTTTGCACTTGTATTAGTGTGGAATAACCACTTTTCGCAATTGTGTTAGTGTTGAAAAACCACTTTTCGCACTTGTGTTGGTGTAGGAAACCACTTTTCGCAATTGTATTAGTGTTGAAAAACCACATTTCGCACTTGTGTTGGCGCAGGAAACCACTTTTGCACTTGTATTAGTGTGGAAAAAACACTTTTCGCACTTGTGTTAGTGTTGAAAAACCACTTTTCGCACTTGTGTTAGTGTTGAAAAACCACTTTTCGCACTTGTGTTGGTGTAGGAAACCACTTTTCGCAATTGTGTTAGTGTTGAAAAACCACTTTTCGCACTAGTGTTGGTGCAGGAAACCACTGTTGCACTTGTATTAGTGTTGAAAAACCACTTTTCTCACTTGTGTTGGTGTAGGAAACCACTTTTCGCACTTGTGTTGGTGTAGGAAACCACTTTTCGCACTTTTGTTGGTGTAGGAAACCACTTTTTGCACCTGTGTTAGTGTGGAAAACACACTTTTCGCAATTGTGTTGGCGTAGGACACCACTTTTTGCACCTGTGTTAGTGTGGAACTTGTGTTAATGTTGAAACCCCACTTTTCGCACTTGTGTTGCTGTTGGAAACCACTTTTGGCACTTGTGTTAGAGTTGAAAAACCACATTTCGCACTTGTGTTGGTGTAGGAAACCACTTTTCGCACTTGTGTTAGTTTCAAAAAACCACTTTTCGCACTTGTGTTAGTGTTGAAAAACCACATTTCGCACTTGTGTTGGTGTAGGAAACCACTTTTCGCACTTGTGTTATTTTCAAAAAACCACTTTTCGCACTTGTGTTAGTGTTGAAAAACCACTTTTCGCACTTGTGTTGGTGTAGGAAACCACTTTTCGCAATTGTATTAGTGTGGAAAAACCACTTTTCGCACTTGTGTTGGTGCAGGAAACCACTTTTGCACTTGTATTAGTGTGGAAAAAACACTTTTCGCACTTGTGTTAGTGTTGAAAAACCACTTTTCGCACTTGTGTTAGTGTTGAAAAACCACTTTTCGCACTTGTGTTGGTGCTGGAAACCACTTTTGCACTTGTATTAGTGTGGAAAAAACACTTTTTGCACTTGTGATAGTGTTGAAAAACCACTTTTCACACTTGTATTAGTGTTGAAAAACCACTTTTCGCACTTGTGTTGGTGCAGGAAACCACTTTTGCACTTGTATTAGTGTGGAAAAAACACTTTTTGCACTTGTGATAGTGTTGAAAAACCACTTTTCGCACTTGTGTTAGTGTTGAAAAACCACTTTTTGCACTTGTGTTGGTGCAGGAAACCACTTTTGCACTTGTATTAGTGTGGAAAAACCACTTTTCGCACTTGTGTTAGTGTTGAAAAACCACTTTTCGCACTTGTGTTAGTGTTGAAAAACCACATTTCGCACTTGTGTTGGTGCAGGAAACCACTTTTGCACTTGTATTAGTGTGGAAAAAACACTTTTCGCACTTGTGTTGGTGCAGGAAACCACTTTTGCACTTGTATTAGTGTGGAAAAAACACTTTTTGCCCTTGTGATAGTGTTGAAAAACCACTTTTCGCACTTGTGTTAGTGTTGAAAAACCACTTTTCGCACTTGTGTTGGTGCAGGAAACCACTTTTGCACTTGTATTAGTGTGGAAAAAACACTTTTCGCACTTGTGTTAGTGTTGAAAAACCACTTTTCGCACTTGTGTTAGTGTTGAAAAACCACTTTTCGCACTTGTGTTGGTGCAGGAAAGCACTTTTGCACTTGTATTAGTGTGGAAAAACCACTTTTCGCACTTGTGTTAGTGTTGAAAAACCACTTTTTGCACTTGTGTTAGTGTTGAAAAACCACTTTTCGCACTTGTGTTGGTGCAGGAAACCACTTTTGCACTTGTATTAGTGTGGAATAACCACTTTTCGCAATTGTGTTAGTGTTGAAAAACCACTTTTCGCACTTGTGTTAGTGTTGAAAAACCACATTTCGCACTTGTGTTGGTGCAGGAAACCACTTTTGCACTTGTATTAGTGTGGAAAAAACACTTTTCGCACTTGTGTTAGTGTTGAAAAACCACTTTTCGCACTTGTGTTAGTGTTGAAAAACCACTTTTTGCACTAGTGTTGGTGCAGGAAACCACTGTTGCACTTGTATTAGTGTGGAAAAACCACTTTTTGCACTTGTGTTCGTGTTGAAAAACCACTTTTCGCACTTGTGTTAGTGTTGAAAAACCACAATTCGCACTTGTGTTAGTGTTGAAAAACCACTTTTCTCACTTGTGTTGGTGTAGGAAACCACTTTTCGCACTTGTGTTGGTGTAGGAAACCACTTTTTGCACTTGTGTTCGTGTTAAAAAAAACACTTCTCGCACTTGTGTTGGTGTAGGAAACCACTTTTCGCACTTTTGTTGGTGTAGGAAACCACCTTTTGCACCTGTGTTAGTGTGGAAAACACACTTTTCGCAATTGTGTTGGCGTAGGACACCACTTTTTGCACCTGTGTTAGTGTGGAACTTGTGTTAATGTTGAAACCCCACTTTTCGCACTTGTGTTGCTGTTGGAAACCACTTTTGGCACTTGTGTTAGAGTTGAAAAACCACATTTCGCACTTGTGTTGGTGTAGGAAACCACTTTTCGCACTTGTGTTAGTTTCAAAAAACCACTTTTCGCACTTGTGTTAGTGTTGAAAAACCACATTTCGCACTTGTGTTGGTGTAGGAAACCACTTTTCGCACTTGTGTTATTTTCAAAAAACCACTTTTCGCACTTGTGTTAGTGTTGAAAAACCACTTTTCGCACTTGTGTTGGTGTAGGAAACCACTTTTCGCAATTGTATTAGTGTGGAAAAACCACTTTTCGCACTTGTGTTGGTGCAGGAAACCACTTTTGCACTTGTATTAGTGTGGAAAAAACACTTTTCGCACTTGTGTTAGTGTTGAAAAACCACTTTTCGCACTTGTGTTAGTGTTGAAAAACCACTTTTCGCACTTGTGTTGGTGCTGGAAACCACTTTTGCACTTGTATTAGTGTGGAAAAAACACTTTTTGCACTTGTGATAGTGTTGAAAAACCACTTTTCACACTTGTGTTAGTGTTGAAAAACCACTTTTCGCACATGTGTTGGTGCAGGAAACCACTTTTGCACTTGTATTAGTGTGGAAAAATCACTTTTCGCACTTGTTTAAGTGTTGAAAAACCACTTTTCGCACTTGTGTTAGTGTTGAAAAACCACTTTTCGCACTTGTGTTAGTGTTGAAAAACCACTTTTCGCAGTTGTGTTGGTGCAGGAAACCACTTTTGCACTTGTATTAGTGTGGAAAAAGCACTTTTTGCACTTGTGATAGTGTTGAAAAACCACTTTTCGCACTTGTGTTAGTGTTGAAAAACGACATTTCGCAATTGTGTTGGTGCAGGAAACCACTTTTGCACTTGTATTAGTGTGGAAAAAACACTTTTCGCACTTGTGTTAGTGTTGAAAAACCACTTTTCGCACATGTGTTAGTGTTGAAAAACCACATTTCACACTTGTGTTGGTGCAGGAAACCACTTTTGCACTTGTATTAGTGTGGAAAAAACACTTTTCGCACTTGTGTTAGTGTTGAAAAACCACTTTTCGCACTTGTATTAGTGTTGAAAAACCACTTTTCGCACTTGTATTAGTGTTGAAAAACCACTTTTCGCACTTGTGTTAGTGTTGAAAAACCACTTTTCGCACTTGTGTTGGTGCAGGAAACCACTTTTGCACTTGTATTAGTGTGGAAAAAACACTTTTCGCACTTGTGTTAGTATTGAAAAACCACTTTTCGCACTTGTGTTAGTGTTGAAAAACCACTTTTCGCACTTGTGTTGGTGCAGGAAACCACTTTTGCACTTGTATTAGTGTGGAAAAAGCACTTTTTGCACTTGTGATAGTGTTGAAAAACCACTTTTCGCACTTGTGTTAGTGTTGAAAAACGACATTTCGCAATTGTGTTGGTGCAGGAAACCACTTTTGCACTTGTATTAGTGTGGAAAAAACACTTTTCGCACTTGTGTTAGTGTTGAAAAACCACTTTTCGCACATGTGTTAGTGTTGAAAAACCACATTTCACACTTGTGTTGGTGCAGGAAACCACTTTTGCACTTGTATTAGTGTGGAAAAAACACTTTTCGCACTTGTGTTAGTGTTGAAAAACCACTTTTCGCACTTGTATTAGTGTTGAAAAACCACTTTTCGCACTTGTATTAGTGTTGAAAAACCACTTTTCGCACTTGTGTTAGTGTTGAAAAACCACTTTTCGCACTAGTGTTGGTGCAGGAAACCACTTTTGCACTTGTATTAGTGTGGAAAAAACACTTTTCGCACTTGTGTTAGTATTGAAAAACCACTTTTCGCACTTGTGTTAGTGTTGAAAAACCACTTTTCGCACTTGTGTTGGTGCAGGAAACCACTTTTGCAGTTGTATTAGTGTGGAAAAAACACTTTTCGCACTTGTGTTAGTGTTGAAAAACCACTTTTCGCACTTGTGTTAGTGTTGAAAAACCACTTTTCGCACTTGTGTTGGTGCAGGAAAGCACTTTTGCACTTGTATTAGTGTGGAAAAACCACTTTTCGCACTTGTGTTAGTGTTGAAAAACCACTTTTTGCACTTGTGTTAGTGTTGAAAAACCACTTTTCGCACTTGTGTTGGTGCAGGAAACCACTTTTGCACTTGTATTAGTGTGGAATAACCACTTTTCGCAATTGTGTTAGTGTTGAAAAACCACTTTTCGCACTTGTGTTAGTGTTGAAAAACCACATTTCGCACTTGTGTTGGCGCAGGAAACCACTTTTGCACTTGTATTAGTGTGGAAAAAACACTTTTCGCACTTGTGTTAGTGTTGAAAAACCACTTTTCGCACTTGTGTTAGTGTTGAAAAACCACATTTCGCACTAGTGTTGGTGCAGGAAACCACTGTTGCACTTGTATTAGTGTGGAAAAACCACTTTTTGCACTTGTGTTAGTGTTGAAAAACCACTTTTCGCACTTGTGTTAGTGTTGAAAAACCACAATTCGCACTTGTGTTAGTGTTGAAAAACCACTTTTCTCACTTGTGTTGGTGTAGGAAACCACTTTTCGCACTTGTGTTGGTGTAGGAAACCACTTTTCACACTTTTGTTGGTGTAGGAAACCACTTTTTGCACCTGTGTTAGTGTGGAAAACACACTTTTCGCAATTGTGTTGGCGTAGGACACCACTTTTTGCACCTGTGTTAGTGTGGAACTTGTGTTAATGTTGAAACCCCACTTTTCGCACTTGTGTTGCTGTTGGAAACCACTTTTGGCACTTGTGTTAGAGTTGAAAAACCACATTTCGCACTTGTGTTGGTGTAGGAAACCACTTTTCGCACTTGTGTTAGTTTCAAAAAACCACTTTTCGCACTTGTGTTAGTGTTGAAAAACCACATTTCGCACTTGTGTTGGTGTAGGAAACCACTTTTCGCACTTATGTTATTTTCAAAAAACCACTTTTCGCACTTGTGTTAGTGTTGAAAAACCACTTTTCGCACTTGTGTTGGTGTAGGAAACCACTTTTCGCAATTGTATTAGTGTGGAAAAACCACTTTTCGCACTTGTGTTGGTGCAGGAAACCACTTTTGCACTTGTATTAGTGTGGAAAAAACACTTTTCGCACTTGTGTTAGTGTTGAAAAACCACTTTTCGCACTTGTGTTAGTGTTGAAAAACCACTTTTCGCACTTGTGTTGGTGCTGGAAACCACTTTTGCACTTGTATTAGTGTGGAAAAAACACTTTTTGCACTTGTGATAGTGTTGAAAAACCACTTTTCACACTTGTATTAGTGTTGAAAAACCACTTTTCGCACTTGTGTTGGTGCAGGAAACCACTTTTGCACTTGTATTAGTGTGGAAAAAACACTTTTTGCACTTGTGATAGTGTTGAAAAACCACTTTTCGCACTTGTGTTAGTGTTGAAAAACCACTTTTTGCACTTGTGTTGGTGCAGGAAACCACTTTTGCACTTGTATTAGTGTGGAAAAACCACTTTTCGCACTTGTGTTAGTGTTGAAAAACCACTTTTCGCACTTGTGTTAGTGTTGAAAAACCACATTTCGCACTTGTGTTGGTGCAGGAAACCACTTTTGCACTTGTATTAGTGTGGAAAAAACACTTTTCGCACTTGTGTTGGTGCAGGAAACCACTTTTTGCACCTGTGTTAGTGTGGAAAAAACACTTTTCGCACTTGTGTTAGTATTGAAAAACCACTTTTCGCACTTGTGTTAGTGTTGAAAAACCACTTTTCGCACTTGTGTTGGTGCAGGAAACCACTTTTGCACTTGTATTAGTGTGGAAAAAACACTTTTCGCACTTGTGTTAGTGTTGAAAAACCACTTTTCGCACTTGTGTTAGTGTTGAAAAACCATTTTTCGCACTTGTGTTGGTGCAGGAAAGCACTTTTGCACTTGTATTAGTGTGGAAAAACCACTTTTCGCACTTGTGTTAGTGTTGAAAAACCACTTTTTGCACTTGTGTTAGTGTTGAAAAACCACTTTTCGCACTTGTGTTGGTGCAGGAAACCACTTTTGCACTTGTATTAGTGTGGAATAACCACTTTTCACAATTGTGTTAGTGTTGAAAAACCACTTTTCGCACTTGTGTTAGTGTTGAAAAACCACATTTCGCACTTGTGTTGGTGCAGCAAACCACTTTTGCACTTGTATTAGTGTGGAAAAAACACTTTTCGCACTTGTGTTAGTGTTGAAAAACCACTTTTCGCACTTGTGTTAGTGTTGAAAAACCACTTTTCGCACTAGTGTTGGTGCAGGAAACCACTGTTGCACTTGTATTAGTGTGGAAAAACCACTTTTTGCACTTGTGTTAGTGTTGAAAAACCACTTTTCGCACTTGTGTTAGTGTTGAAAAACCACAATTCGCACTTGTGTTAGTGTTGAAAAACCACTTTTCTCACTTGTGTTGGTGTAGGAAACCACTTTTCGCACTTGTGTTGGTGTAGGAAACCACTTTTTGCACTTGTGTTCGTGTTAAAAAAAAAACACTTCTCGCACTTGTGTTGGTGTAGGAAACCACTTTTCGCACTTTTGTTGGTGTAGGAAACCACCTTTTGCACCTGTGTTAGTGTGGAAAACACACTTTTCGCAATTGTGTTGGCGTAGGACACCACTTTTTGCACCTGTGTTAGTGTGGAACTTGTGTTAATGTTGAAACCCCACTTTTCGCACTTGTGTTGCTGTTGGAAACCACTTTTGGCACTTGTGTTAGAGTTGAAAAACCACATTTCGCACTTGTGTTGGTGTAGGAAACCACTTTTCGCACTTGTGTTAGTTTCAAAAAACCACTTTTCGCACTTGTGTTAGTGTTGAAAAACCACATTTCGCACTTGTGTTGGTGTAGGAAACCACTTTTCGCACTTGTGTTATTTTCAAAAAACCACTTTTCGCACTTGTGTTAGTGTTGAAAAACCACTTTTCGCACTTGTGTTGGTGTAGGAAACCACTTTTCGCAATTGTATTAGTGTGGAAAAACCACTTTTCGCACTTGTGTTGGTGCAGGAAACCACTTTTGCACTTGTATTAGTGTGGAAAAAACACTTTTCGCACTTGTGTTAGTGTTGAAAAACCACTTTTCGCACTTGTGTTAGTGTTGAAAAACCACTTTTCGCACTTGTGTTGGTGCTGGAAACCACTTTTGCACTTGTATTAGTGTGGAAAAAACACTTTTTGCACTTGTGATAGTGTTGAAAAACCACTTTTCACACTTGTATTAGTGTTGAAAAACCACTTTTCGCACATGTGTTGGTGCAGGAAACCACTTTTGCACTTGTATTAGTGTGGAAAAATCACTTTTCGCACTTGTTTAAGTGTTGAAAAACCACTTTTCGCACTTATGTTATTGTTGAAAAACCACTTTTCGCTGTTGTGTTGGTGCAGGAAACCACTTTTGCACTTGTATTAGTGTGGAAAAACCACTTTTCGCACTTGTGTTAGTGTTGAAAAACCACTTTTCGCACTTGTGTTAGTGTTGAAAAACCACATTTCGCACTTGTGTTGGTGCAGGAAACCACTTTTGCACTTGTATTAGTGTGGAAAAAACACTTTTCGCACTTGTGTTGGTGCAGGAAACCACTTTTGCACTTGTATTAGTGTGGAAAAAACACTTTTTGCACTTGTGATAGTGTTGAAAAACCACTTTTCGCACTTGTGTTAGTGTTGAAAAACCACATTTCGCAATTGTGTTGGTGCAGGAAACCACTTTTGCACTTGTTTTAGTGTGGAAAAAACACTTTTCGCACTTGTGTTAGTATTGAAAAACCACTTTTCGCACTTGTGTTAGTGTTGAAAAACCACTTTTCGCACTTGTGTTGGTGCAGGAAACCACTTTTGCACTTGTATTAGTGTGGAAAAAACACTTTTCGCACTTGTGTTAGTGTTGAAAAACCACTTTTCGCACTTGTGTTAGTGTTGAAAAACCACTTTTCGCACTTGTGTTGGTGCTGGAAACCACTTTTGCACTTGTATTAGTGTGGAAAAAACACTTTTTGCACTTGTGATAGTGTTGAAAAACCACTTTTCACACTTGTATTAGTGTTGAAAAACCACTTTTCGCACTTGTGTTGGTGCAGGAAACCACTTTTGCACTTGTATTAGTGTGGAAAAAACACTTTTTGCACTTGTGATAGTGTTGAAAAACCACTTTTCGCACTTGTGTTAGTGTTGAAAAACCACTTTTTGCACTTGTGTTGGTGCAGGAAACCACTTTTGCACTTGTATTAGTGTGGAAAAACCACTTTTCGCACTTGTGTTAGTGTTGAAAAACCACTTTTCGCACTTGTGTTAGTGTTGAAAAACCACATTTCGCACTTGTGTTGGTGCAGGAAACCACTTTTGCACTTGTATTAGTGTGGAAAAAACACTTTTCGCACTTGTGTTGGTGCAGGAAACCACTTTTTGCACCTGTGTTAGTGTGGAAAAAACACTTTTCGCACTTGTGTTAGTATTGAAAAACCACTTTTCGCACTTGTGTTAGTGTTGAAAAACCACTTTTCGCACTTGTGTTGGTGCAGGAAACCACTTTTGCACTTGTATTAGTGTGGAAAAAACACTTTTCGCACTTGTGTTAGTGTTGAAAAACCACTTTTCGCACTTGTGTTAGTGTTGAAAAACCATTTTTCGCACTTGTGTTGGTGCAGGAAAGCACTTTTGCACTTGTATTAGTGTGGAAAAACCACTTTTCGCACTTGTGTTAGTGTTGAAAAACCACTTTTTGCACTTGTGTTAGTGTTGAAAAACCACTTTTCGCACTTGTGTTGGTGCAGGAAACCACTTTTGCACTTGTATTAGTGTGGAATAACCACTTTTCACAATTGTGTTAGTGTTGAAAAACCACTTTTCGCACTTGTGTTAGTGTTGAAAAACCACATTTCGCACTTGTGTTGGTGCAGGAAACCACTTTTGCACTTGTATTAGTGTGGAAAAAACACTTTTCGCACTTGTGTTAGTGTTGAAAAACCACTTTTCGCACTTGTGTTAGTGTTGAAAAACCACTTTTCGCACTAGTGTTGGTGCAGGAAACCACTGTTGCACTTGTATTAGTGTGGAAAAACCACTTTTTGCACTTGTGTTAGTGTTGAAAAACCACTTTTCGCACTTGTGTTAGTGTTGAAAAACCACAATTCGCACTTGTGTTAGTGTTGAAAAACCACTTTTCTCACTTGTGTTGGTGTAGGAAACCACTTTTCGCACTTGTGTTGGTGTAGGAAACCACTTTTTGCACTTGTGTTCGTGTTAAAAAAAAAACACTCCTCGCACTTGTGTTGGTGTAGGAAACCACTTTTCGCACTTTTGTTGGTGTAGGAAACCACCTTTTGCACCTGTGTTAGTGTGGAAAACACACTTTTCGCAATTGTGTTGGCGTAGGACACCACTTTTTGCACCTGTGTTAGTGTGGAACTTGTGTTAATGTTGAAACCCCACTTTTCGCACTTGTGTTGCTGTTGGAAACCACTTTTGGCACTTGTGTTAGAGTTGAAAAACCACATTTCGCACTTGTGTTGGTGTAGGAAACCACTTTTCGCACTTGTGTTAGTTTCAAAAAACCACTTTTCGCACTTGTGTTAGTGTTGAAAAACCACATTTCGCACTTGTGTTGGTGTAGGAAACCACTTTTCGCACTTGTGTTATTTTCAAAAAACCACTTTTCGCACTTGTGTTAGTGTTGAAAAACCACTTTTCGCACTTGTGTTGGTGTAGGAAACCACTTTTCGCAAT
Organism: Myxine glutinosa; assembly: GCF_964187855.1. Lineage (NCBI taxonomy): Eukaryota > Metazoa > Chordata > Myxini > Myxiniformes > Myxinidae > Myxine > Myxine glutinosa. The sequence goes on from NC_136262.1 coordinate 180,923,438, forward strand.
TGTATTAGTGTGGAAAAACCACTTTTCGCACTTGTGTTGGTGCAGGAAACCACTTTTGCACTTGTATTAGTGTGGAAAAAACACTTTTCGCACTTGTGTTAGTGTTGAAAAACCACTTTTCGCACTTGTGTTAGTGTTGAAAAACCACTTTTCGCACTTGTGTTGGTGCTGGAAACCACTTTTGCACTTGTATTAGTATGGAAAAAACACTTTTTGCACTTGTGATAGTGTTGAAAAACCACTTTTCACACTTGTGTTAGTGTTGAAAAACCACTTTTCGCACATGTGTTGGTGCAGGAAACCACTTTTGCACTTGTATTAGTGTGGAAAAATCACTTTTCGCACTTGTTTAAGTGTTGAAAAACCACTTTTCGCACTTATGTTATTGTTGAAAAACCACTTTTCGCTGTTGTGTTGGTGCAGGAAACCACTTTTGCACTTGTATTAGTGTGGAAAAACCACTTTTCGCACTTGTGTTAGTGTTGAAAAACCACTTTTCGCACTTGTGTTAGTGTTGAAAAACCACATTTCGCACTTGTGTTGGTGCAGGAAACCACTTTTGCACTTGTATTAGTGTGGAAAAAACACTTTTCGCACTTGTGTTGGTGCAGGAAACCACTTTTGCACTTGTATTAGTGTGGAAAAAACACTTTTTGCACTTGTGATAGTGTTGAAAAACCACTTTTCGCACTTGTGTTAGTGTTGAAAAACCACATTTCGCAATTGTGTTGGTGCAGGAAACCACTTTTGCACTTGTATTAGTGTGGAAAAAACACTTTTCGCACTTGCGTTAGTATTGAAAAACCACTTTTCGCACTTGTGTTAGTGTTGAAAAACCACTTTTCGCACTTGTGTTGGTGCAGGAAACCACTTTTGCACTTGTATTAGTGTGGAAAAAACACTTTTCGCACTTGTGTTAGTGTTGAAAAACCACTTTTCGCACTTGTGTTAGTGTTGAAAAACCACTTTTCGCACTTGTGTTGGTGCAGGAAAGCACTGTTGCACTTGTATTAGTGTGGAAAACCACTTTTCGCACTTGTGTTAGTGTTGAAAAACCACTTTTTGCACTTGTGTTAGTGTTGAAAAACCACTTTTCGCACTTGTGTTGGTGGAGGAAACCACTTTTGCACTTGTATTAGTGTGGAATAACCACTTTTCGCAATTGTTTTAGTGTTGAAAAACCACTTTTCGCACTTGTGTTAGTGTTGAAAAACCACATTTCGCACTTGTGTTGGTGCAGGAAACCACTTTTGCACTTGTATTAGTGTGGAAAAAACACTTTTCGCACTTGTGTTAGTGTTGAAAAACCACTTTTCGCACTTGTGTTAGTGTTGAAAAACCACTTTTCGCACTAGTGTTGGTGCAGGAAACCACTGTTGCACTTGTATTAGTGTGGAAAAACCACTTTTTGCACTTGTGTTAGTGTTGAAAAACCACTTTTCGCACTTGTGTTAGTGTTGAAAAACCACAATTCCCACTTGTGTTAGTGTTGAAAAACCACTTTTCTCACTTGTGTTGGTGTAGGAAACCACTTTTCGCACTTGTGTTGGTGTAGGAAACCACTTTTTGCACTTGTGTTCGTGTTAAAAAAAAAACACTTCTCGCACTTGTGTTGGTGTAGGAAACCACTTTTCGCAATTTTGTTGGTGTAGGAAACCACTTTTTGCACCTGTGTTAGTGTGGAAAACACACTTTTCGCAATTGTGTTGGCGTAGGACACCACTTTTTGCACCTGTGTTAGTGTGGAACTTGTGTTAATGTTGAAACCCCACTTTTCGCACTTGTGTTGCTGTTGGAAACCACTTTTGGCACTTGTGTTAGAGTTGAAAAACCACATTTCGCACTTGTGTTGGTGTAGGAAACCACTTTTCGCACTTGTGTTAGTTTCAAAAAACCACTTTTCGCACTTGTGTTAGTGTTGAAAAACCACTTTTCGCACTTGTGTTGGTGTAGGAAACCACTTTTCGCAATTGTATTAGTGTGGAAAAACCACTTTTCGCACTTGTGTTGGTGCAGGAAACCACTTTTGCACTTGTATTAGTGTGGAAAAAACACTTTTCGCACTTGTGTTAGTGTTGAAAAACCACTTTTCGCACTTGTGTTAGTGTTGAAAAACCACTTTTCGCACTTGTGTTGGTGCTGGAAACCACTTTTGCACTTGTATTAGTGTGGAAAAAACACTTTTTGCACTTGTGATAGTGTTGAAAAACCACTTTTCACACTTGTGTTAGTGTTGAAAAACCACTTTTCGCACATGTGTTGGTGCAGGAAACCACTTTTGCACTTGTATTAGTGTGGAAAAATCACTTTTCGCACTTGTTTAAGTGTTGAAAAAACACTTTTCGCACTTATGTTATTGTTGAAAAACCACTTTTCGCTGTTGTGTTGGTGCAGGAAACCACTTTTGCACTTGTATTAGTGTGGAAAAAGCACTTTTTGCACTTGTGATAGTGTTGAAAAACCACTTTTCGCACTTGTGTTAGTGTTGAAAAACCACTTTTCGCACATGTGTTAGTGTTGAAAAACCACTTTTCGCACTTGTGTTGGTGCAGGAAACCACTTTTGCACTTGTATTAGTGTGGAAAAAACACTTTTTGCACTTGTGATAGTGTTGAAAAACCACTTTTCGCACTTGTGTTAGTGTTGAAAAACTACTTTTCGCACTTGTGTTTGTGCAGGAAACCACTTTTGCACTTGTATTAGTGTGGAAAAACCACTTTTCGCACTTGTGTTAGTGTTGAAAAACCACTTTTTGCACTTGTGTTAGTGTTGAAAAACCACTTTTCGCACTTGTGTTGGTACAGGAAACCACTTTTGCACTTGTATTAGTGTGGAAAAAACACTTTTTGCACTTGTGATAGTGTTGAAAAACCACTTTTCGCACTTGTGTTAGTGTTGAAAAACGACATTTCGCAATTGTGTTGGTGCAGGAAACCACTTTTGCACTTGTATTAGTGTGGAAAAAACACTTTTCGCACTTGTGTTAGTGTTGAAAAACCACTTTTCGCACTTGTGTTAGTGTTGAAAAACCACTTTTCGCACTTGTGTTGGTGAAGGAAACCACTTTTGCACTTGTATTAGTGTGGCAAAAACACTTTTCGCACTTGTGTTAGTGTTGAAAAACCACTTTTCGCACTTGTGTTAGTGTTGAAAAGCCACTTTTCGCACTTGTGTTGGTGCAGGAAAGCACTTTTGCACTTGTATTAGTGTGGCAAAACCACTTTTCGCACTTGTGTTAGTGTTGAAAAACCACTTTTCGCACTTGTGTTAGTGTTGAAAAACCACTTTTCGCACTTGTGTTAGTGTTGAAAAACCACATTTCGCACTTGTGTTGGTGCAAGAAACCACTTTTGCACTTGTATTAGTGTGGAAAAAACACTTTTTGCACTTGTGTTAGTGTTGAAAAACCACTTTTCGCACTTGTGTTAGTGTTGAAAAACCACTTTTCGCACTAGTGTTGGTGCAGGAAACCACTGTTGCACTTGTATTAGTGTGGAAAAACCACTTTTTTCACTTGTGTTAGTGTTGAAAAACCACTTTTCGCACTTGTGTTAGTGTTTAAAAAAAACACCTCTCGCACTTGTGTTGGTGTAGGAAACCACTTTTCGCACTTTTCTTGGTGTAGGAAACCACTTTTTGCACCTGTGTTAGTGTGGAAAACACACTTTTCGCAATTGTGTTGGTGTAGGACACCACTTTTTGCACCTGTGTTAGTGTTGAACTTGTGTTAATGTTGAAACCCCACTTTTCGCACTTGTGTTGGTGTTGGAAACCACTTTTGGCACTTGTGTTAGAGTTGAAAAACCACATTTCGCACTTGTGTTGGTGTAGGAAACCACTTTTCGCACTTGTGTTAGTTTCAAAAAACCACTTTTCGCACTTGTGTTAGTGTTGAAAAACCACATTTCGCACTTGTGTTGGTGTAGGAAACCACTTTTCGCACTTGTGTTATTTTCAAAAAACCACTTTTCGCACTTGTGTTAGTGTTGAAAAACCACTTTTCGCACTTGTGTTGGTGTAGGAAACCACTTTTTGCAATTGTATTAGTGTGGAAAAACCACTTTTCGCACTTGTGTTGGTGGAGGAAACCACTCTTCGCACTTGTATTGGCATGGAAACCCACTTTTCCCACTTGTGTTAGTGTTGAAAAACCACTTTTCGCACTTGTGTTAGTGTTGAAAAACCAGTTTTCGCACTTGTATTGGTGAAGGTAACCACTTTTCACACATGTGTTAGTGTTGAAAAACCACTTTTCGCACTTGTGTTGGTGGAGGAAACCACTCTTCGCACTTGTATTGGCATGGAAAACCACTTTTCCCACTTGTGTTAGTGTTGAAAAACCACTTTTCGCACTTGTGTTAGTGTTGAAAAACCAGTTTTTGGACTTGTATTGGTGAAGGTAACCACTTTTCGCACATGTGTTAGTGTTGAAAAACCACTTTTCGCACTTGTGTTGGTGGAGGAAACCACTTTTCGCATTTGTATTAGTGTGGAAAACCACTTTTTGCACTTGTGTTGGTGTGGGAAACCACTTTTCACACTTGTGTGACTGTGGAAAATCTACTTTTCGCACTTGTGTTGGTGTAGGAAACCACTTTTTGCACCTGTGTTAGTGTGGAAAACACACTTTTCGCAATTGTGTTAGTGTTGAAAAACCACTTTTCGCACTTGTGTTAGTGTTGAAAAACCACTTTTCGCACTTGTGTTGGTGCAGGAAACCACTTTTGCACCTGTATTAGTGTGGAAAAAACACTTTTTGCACTTGTGATAGTGTTGAAAAACCACTTTTCGCACTTGTGTTAGTGTTGAAAAACCACTTTTTGCACTTGTGTTGGTGCAGGAAACCACTTTTGCACTTGTATTAGTGTGGAAAAACCACTTTTCGCACTTGTTTTAGTGTTGAAAAACCACATTTCGCACTTGTGTTGGTGCAGTAAACCACTTTTGCACTTGTATTAGTGTGGAAAAAACACTTTTCGCACTTGTGTTAGTGTTGAAAAACCACTTTTCGCACTTGTGTTAGTGTTGAAAAACCACTTTTCGCACTTGTGTTGGTGCAGGAAACCACTTTTGCACTTGTATTAGTGTGGAAAAAACACTTTTCGCACTTGTGTTAGTGTTGAAAAACCACTTTTCGCACTTGTGTTAGTGTTGAAAAGCCACTTTTCGCACTTGTGTTGGTGCAGGAAAGCACTTTTGCACTTGTATTAGTGTGCAAAAACCACTTTTCGCACTTGTGTTAGTGTTGAAAAACCACTTTTCGCACTTGTGTTAGTGTTGAAAAACCACTTTTCGCACTTGTGTTAGTGTTGAAAAACCACATTTCGCACTTGTGTTGGTGCACGAAACCACTTTTGCACTTGTATTAGTGTGGAAAAAACACTTTTCGCACTTGTGTTAGTGTTGAAAAACCACTTTTCGCACTTGTGTTAGTGTTGAAAAACCACAATTCGCACTTGTGTTAGTGTTGAAAAACCACTTTTCTCACTTGTGTTGGTGTAGGAAACCACTTTTCGCACTTGTGTTGGTGTAGGAAACCACTTTTTGCAGTTTTCTTGGTGTAGGAAACCACTTTTTGCACCTGTGTTAGTGTGGAAAACACACTTTTCGCAATTGTGTTGGTGTAGGACACCACTTTTTGCACCTGTGTTAGTGTTGAACTTGTGTTAATGTTGAAACCCCACTTTTCGCACTTGTGTTGGTGTTGGAAACCACTTTTGGCACTTGTGTTAGAGTTGAAAAACCACATTTCGCACTTGTGTTGGTGTAGGAAACCACTTTTCGCACTTGTGTTAGTTTCAAAAAACCACTTTTCGCACTTGTGTTAGTGTTGAAAAACCACATTTCGCACTTGTGTTGGTGTAGGAAACCACTTTTCGCACTTGTGTTCTTTTCAAAAAACCACTTTTCGCACTTGTGTTAGTATTGAAAAACCACTTTTCGCACTTGTGTTGGTGTAGGAAACCACTTTTCGCAATTGTATTAGTGTGGAAAAACCACTTTTCGCACTTGTGTTGGTGGAGGAAACCACTCTTCGCACTTGTATTGGCATGGAAAACCACTTTTCCCACTTGTGTTAGTGTTGAAAAACCACTTTTCGCACTTGTGTTAGTGTTGAAAAACCAGTTTTCGCACTTGTATTGGTGAAGGTAACCACTTTTCGCACATGTGTTAGTGTTGAAAAACCACTTTTCGCACTTGTGTTGGTGGAGGAAACCACTTTTCGCATTTGTATTAGTGTGGAAAACCACTTTTTGCACTTGTGTTGGTGTGGGAAACCACTTTTCACACTTGTGTGACTGTGGAAAATCTACTTTTCGCACTTGTGTTGGTGATGAAAAACCCACTTTTCGCACTTGTGTTGGTAATGAAAAACCACTTTTCGCACTTGTGTGAGTGTGGAAAATCACTTTTCGCACTTGTGTTAGTGTTGAAAAACCACTTTTCGCACTTGCGTTAGTGTTGAAAACCCACTTTTTACTCCTGCTCGGGAGTAATGCATTCGATCGTGTCCGTCCGTGTGTGTGTGTGTGTGTGTGTGTGTGTGTGTGTGTGCGTGTGTTTGTGAAAAAGATATCTGGAAAAGTTCTGAAGGGATTTGGATGAAAGTTGGTGGGATGATTGCACTTGGGATAAGGAAGAATTGGTTACTTTTTAGTGAAGCTCAGGAAATTATTCCAGATCCAGGAAGTTTTTTGGGGAATTTTTTTTTCTGTTTTCCTTTAAAAACCATTTTCTCTGCAATAATTGGACCGATTGAGAGCAAATTGTAACCATAGGAGGGACTCAGTCTGCAGAATATTTTAATGGTAATTATGACATCACAGGTCACGTGGTTCAGCCGCCATATTGTTTTGAGTGAAAAACACTAAAATCCAATTTTCTCCAAAGTGCTTCAACAGATCAAGGCCAAACTTTGCAGGCAGAATCGCATACCCATGGCGAACAAAAAAGTCAGCGAGCATGACGTCATGCATCACGTGGTTTCAGAGTTATGACGTTTTTAAGCACAAACATTTAAAACCTAGCTCCTCCCTCATTTGTGATCCAATCGAGGGGAAACTTCACAATTCTGTTCAGCATATCAGTTTACTAAAATGCCCTTTTGGAATTTGCGATAGGTCACGTGGTTTGGCAGGTATCGTTAATTAAACGCAAATAATAGCCGGCGAAGCCGGTGTTGTCAATGAACGCGTACGTATTATGTTGAAAAAACTGGTTATGCTGGATCCCTTGGCTTGAGAATTTCGAAGCTATGACGCACCAAATCGCTCAATGGAGGCCGCCATCTTGCGGATGCGGAAGTATGCATAACAAATTTGAAAAAGTTCCATAGGAGTTTGTTTTACCCGTCTTTGTTTGATTCACAAGCTTATGCACCTCTAATTTGTAAATAAAATACTTTAAGACCAACCTCGTTATCGTCGGCGAAAATCGTCACTAAATACCGGAACCAATGAGATTCAAGAATTTGAAAAAATACTTTTAAAAAGCTTATTACGCGTTTCGGAGACTGAAAACAGCGTCAAATATTCTAAAATTGACGAAGAATTATTTTTTACAAATCTCGCAGCCGTAGGGGATCGTTTTTCACGGCCGGAAATATCCGCAGTTGAGACGGAATTCACCGAATTAATCAAGAAGTAAATTTTATCAATTTTAATCTCATCCAGAATGCAAATGGTACCTACTACACCTACTACACCTACTACACCTACTACACCGACGGTACCTACTACACCTACCTACTACCAACTACCTAACCTACTGATGCCATAGTGATGGGTAAAATAGTGGCAAGAGGCTCTGGCTTCGCCGGCTCATTGCGGCTTTGCAGTCGGGTACTCGTAGCCAGCGAAGCCGGTGTTGTCAATAAACGCGTATGTATTATGTTGAAAACCAGATTATGCCTTGGCTTGAGAATTCCGAAGCGCAATGGAGGCCGCCATCTTGCAGATGCGGAAGTATGCATAACAAATTGAAAAACGTTCAATAGGAGTTTCTTTCACCCGTCGTTGTTTGATTCACAATCGTATGCACCTCTAATGTATTATTAAAATACTTTAAGACCAACCTCGGCCCGCACGGGCCTGGTTATCTTCAACGAAAAGCGTCACCAAACACCGGAACCAATGAGATTCGAGCATTTGAAAAAATATTTCAAAAACCAAATCACGCAATGGAGGCCGCCATCGACCGGATGCAGAAGTTTGCATAAAACAATTGCGAAAAAGTTCAATAGGCGTTTGTTTCACCCGTCGTTCTTTGATTCACAATCTAATGAACCTCTAATTTGTAAATAAAATACGTTAATACCAACCTTGTTATCTTCAACGAAAATCATCACCAAACACCGGAACCAATGAGATTCGAGCATTTCAAAAAAAAATTCAAAAAAGCTTATTACGCATTTCGGAGGGTGAAAACGGCGTCAAATATTCTAAAATTGACGAAGAATTATTTTTTAGAAATAACGGCGTTATCGTCTGATCTGTCGGCACTGATCTTACTGCAAGCTAACTTCTTCTGGTGGAGGAAGCCGCAGTGCCTGGAGAGAACCAGCCCTGACAGCGACTGAAGTTAGAAGACAACACACATACTGTGAAAACGTAGGTTAAGCCCAGTTAAAATTTCTTAAAATAGGCCCTGAGCTAGCACATCGTATAGTTACTTCCTTAAGCTTCTTGTGACATTTATTGTATGTAGGTATTGGGGAGGACTGTCTGCTCTTCTCTTTTACCAAGTCTTACCAGGTACGGTACCTACTACACCTACCTACAACCAACTACCTAACCTACTGATGCCATAGTGATGGGTAAAATAGTGGCAAGAGGCTTTGGCTTCGCCGGCTCATTGCGGCTTTGCAGTCGGGTACTAGTAGCCGGCGAAGCCGGTGTTGTCAATAAACGCGTACGTATTATGTTGAAAACCAGATTATGCCTTGGCTTGAGAATTCCGAAGTGCAATGGAGGCCGCCATCTTGCAGATGCGGAAGTATGCATAACAAATTGAAAAACGTTCAATAGGAGTTTCTTTCACCCATCTTTGTTTGATTCACAATCTTATGCACCTCTAATTTATAATTAAAATACTTTAAGACCAACCTCGGCCCGCACGGGCCTGGTTATCTTCAACGAAAATCGTCACCAAACACCGGAACCAATGAGATTCGAGCATTTGGAAAAAAAATTTTTTAAGCTTATTACGCGCTTCAGAGGGTGAAAACGGCGTCAAATATTCTAAAATTGACGAAGAATTATTTTTTAGAAATCTCGTGGCCGTCGGGGATAGTTTTTCACGGCCGGAAATATCCGAAGTTGAGACGGAATTCACCAAATTAATCAAGAAGTAAATTTTATCAATTTTAATCTCATCCAGAATGCAAATGGTACCTACTACACCTACTACATCGACTACACCTACTACACCTACTACACCGACGGGACCTACGACACCTACCTACTTCCAACTACCTAACCTAATGATGCCACAGTGATGGGTAAAATAGTGGCAAGAGGCTTTGGATTCGCCGGCACATTGCGGCTTTGCAGTCAGGTACTAGTAGCCGGCGAAGCCGGTGTTGTGAATGAACGCGTACGTATTATGTTGAAAAACCAGATTATGCTGGATCCTTTGAGAATTCCAAGCTTTGACGCACCAAATCACTCAATGGAGGCCGCCATCTTGCGGATGCGGAAGTATGCATAAAAGTTGAGAAAAAGTTCAATAGGAGTTTGTTTCACCCGTCTTTGTTTGATTCACAATTTTATGCACCTCTAATTTGTAATTAAAATACTTTAAGACCAACCTCGTTCCCCGGGCCCACAAGGGCCCTGGTTATCTTCAACGAAAATCGTCACCAAACACCGGAACCAATGAGATTCGAGCATTAGAAAAAATATTTCAAAAACCAAATCATTCAATGGAGGCCGCCATCTTCCGGATGCGGAGGTATGCATAAAAAATTGCGAAAAAGTTCAATCGGAGTTTGTTTCACCCGTCTTTTTTTGATTCACAATCTTATGCACCTCTAATTTGTAATTAAAATACTTTAAGACCAACCTCGTTCCCCGGGCCCGCACGGGCCTGGTTATCTTCAACGAAAATCGTCACCAATTACCAGAACCAATGAGATTCGAGCATTTGAAAAAATATTTCAAAAAAGCTTTTTACCGCGTTTCGGAGGCTGAAAACGGCGTCAAATATTCTAAAATTGCCGAAAAATTGTTTTTTAGAAATCTCGCGGCCGTAGGGGATAGTTTTTCATGGCCGGAAATATCCGAAGTTGAGACGGAATTCACCGAGTTAATCAAGAAGGAAGTTTTATAAATTTTAATCTCATCCAGAATGCAAATGGTGTCATTTTGAACTAGGTACGGTACCGACTACACCTACCTACTACCAACTACCTAACTTACTGATGCCATCGTGATGGGTAACATAGTGGCAAGAGGCTTTGGCTTCGCCGGCTCATTGCGGCTTTAAAGTAGGGTACTAGTATCCTGAGCTTCACCAAAAACGAATCAATTCTTCCTTATCCCAAGGGCAATCATCCCACTGTGGCGGACACGAAAGCTCACTGGTGTGATGACATCATTCCGCGCGCCAAGTGGGCGGCGGCCACGCCCGAGGGGTAGGCGTGGCCGCGGGATATACACCGGGTGCGCAGCCCGGAACGCTCCAGTGTTACAGTGGAGCTCTTGAATAAAGACTCTTACAACTTACCGCGTTGTCTGCTTCCTCCTTGCTTACAAGCAGCGCGCGTAACACCGCGCTTCATTGGTGACCTCCGACGTTCTGGTCAGTCGTCACTGACCACCCGAACCCACCACAGCCATGGCAACCAACGCGGTAGCGATAAAGCTCCCCGAGTTCTGGGAAGCTCAGGCGGAGATCTGGTTCCTGCAGGCCGAAGCCCAGTTCAGGCTTCGAGGCATCACGGCGGTCGAGACACACTACTGCCACGTGGTCACCTCCCTCGGGGCCGGCACGGCCGCCCGCGTCGTGTCGGTCCTGAGGAACCCACCGGCCGACGACAGGTACAAGGCGATCAAGCATCTCCTCCTCGCCACGTTCGGCCTCACGGTGGACGCACGGGCCGATCGCCTCTTGGACCTCCCCGAGCTCGGTGACACGCGACCATTGGTCCGAATGGACCATATGCTGTCGCTCATGGGCGACGAAACCCCGAACGCTCTATTCCGGGCGTTATTTCGACGCCAGCTGCCGGCACGAGTACGCTTCGCGTTGGTCGGTTCTGCGACAACGGAACCCCGAGTGCTCGCGGCCGAGGCCGACAAGTTCTACGTGGCTTTGGACACGCAGGCGAGTTTCGGTGCGGCCGTAGCGGCTCCCGAGCCCGAAACTGCTGTGGGTGCCCACCCCTACTACGCGACGCACCGCGTAGCCACTGAACCTCCTGCGGGTGCCCACCCCTACTCCGATGGGCGCCTCGTGGCGGCTGCCATGCCTCGCCCACCACCACCGCGGAAAGCGCGGCCTCCGGCTTCGCTGCAAACCTGGTGCCATTTCCACGCTAGGTTCGGCCACGAGGCTCGGCAATGTCGCCTGCCGTGCTCATTCGGCAGGTCGGGAAACGCCCGGGCCGGCCCTCGGTCGTGGCACTGAGCGCCGGCCAATTAAACAGCCTCCTGTACATAACGGACACCTTATCCGGGCGCCGTTACCTGTGTGACACGGGAGCGCAGGTGAGTGTCGTTTCCGCCGGTAGGTCCGACAAGCAGTCCGCGGGCCGGGGCCCCACGCTGCTTGCTGCCAACGGTACGCCCATTCGCACATACGGAAAACGCTGCCTTTCTCTGCGGTTCGGAGGGCAGGTTTTCCGATGGTCATTCGTGACTGCCGACGTGCCTATGGCACTGCTCGGCGTGGACTTCCTCTGTGCCAATGGCCTGTTGGTCGATGTAAAGCACAGAAGGCTTGTCCAGGCTGAGACGTTCAGCTCGCTCGCGTGCGCGCTGCCTGCCTCGTTGAGCAGCTCCCGGGGCGGCTCATCGAGCGGCTGGCCGAGCGGCTTGCTGAGCGGTTCGGTTCCGGCCAGGTTCATCTGTACGCTTCCGGCAGAGGACGAATTCACCCGCCTCCTCACCCGTTTCCCGGCCCTCACGCGGCCCACCTTCTCGGCGGGGACCGTCAAGCATGGGGTGGAACATCACATCCCCACCGCCGGGCCACCGGTCTACGCCCGGGCACGCCGCCTCGAGCCGACGAAGCTCGCCGTAGCTAAAGCGGGGTTTCGCTACGCTGGAGCGGCTCGGCATCGTGCGGCGCTCTGAGAGTGCATGGGCGTCGCCGCTCCACATCGTGCCCAAGCCCGGCGGGGGATGGCGACCGTGCGGGGACTACCGCCGTCTCAACGACGCCACCAGCCCCGACCGCTACCCCGTCCCCCATATTCAGGACTTTTCCGCCCGCTTGGCGGGCATGTCCTTCTTTTCGAAGGTGGACCTCATACGCGGTTACCACCAGGTCCCAGTCAGGCGGGAGGACATCCCGAAGACGGCTGTCATCACGCCGTTCGGTCTTTTCGAATTTCTTCGGATGCCCTTCGGTTTGAAGAATGCGGCTCAGGCGTTCCAACGCCTCATGGACAGCATCTTGCGCGACTTGGATTTCGTCTACGTCTATCTGGATGATATCCTCGTCGCAAGCGCGTCCCGCGAAGAGCACCTACACCATCTCCGCACGCTCTTCGAACGTCTGGGCCAGCATGGCCTGATCGTGAACCCCACCAAGTGCCGGTTCGGTGTCACTGAAATCGACTTTGTGGGGCACCGCGTCACCAGGCACGGGGCCGTCCCCCTACCGGCCAAGGTGGAGGCGGTGAAGGGGTTTCCGCGCCCCCGCACGATCAGGGGGCTCCAGGAGTTCCTGGGCATGGTAAACTTTTACCATCGGTTCCTGCCCCGCATCGCCCAGCTCCTGCGCCCCCTGCACGAGGCCCTCCGAGGGAAGCCGGGCAAAGGTGACTTTACCTGGACCGAGCAGATGGACGCGGCATTCGTGGGCGCGAAGCTCGCCTTGGCTCACGCCACCATGCTCGCGCACCCGGCGCCCGATGCACCGATCGCCCTCACCACCGACGCCTCAGACTACGCGGTGGGCGCGGTGCATGAGCAATGGGTGCGTGGAGCTTGGCAACCGCTGGCATTCTTCAGCCGGGAGCTTCGCCCGCCCGAACGCCGGTACAGTACCTTCGACCGCGAGTTGCTCGGGCTTCACCTGGCGGTCAGGCACTTCCGCCATCTGCTCGAGGGCCGTGCGTTCACGGCCTTCGTCGACCACAAGCCACTGGTGTTTGCGATGGGCAAGGTCGCCGAGCCGTGGTCGGCCCGGCAGCAGCGTCACCTCTCGGCCGTGTCCGAATACACGATGGACATCCGGCACGTCACGGGGAAGGACAACCCAGTGGCGGATTGCCTTTCCCGGTCCGTTGCCGACGCGGTCCACCTCGGCATCGACTATGCCCGGATGGCGGCGGACCAGGCCACCGACCCCGACGTCCAGGCCTTGCGGACCGCCGTTACCGGCCTCCGCGTCACCGAGGTGCCGTTCGACGGCGCGGGCACGGCCCTCTGGTGTGACGTCTCCCTCGGGCGGCCTCGCCCCATCGTGCCCGCGGGCTGGCAGCGCAAGATTTTCAACGCCATCCACGGCCTGTCCCACCGGGCACGAGGGCCTCCCAAAGGTTGATCGCCGACAAGTTTGTCTGGCATGGCCTCCGGAAGGCCGTCCGCGGCTGGGCCAGGACGTGCCTCGCGTGCCAGCGAGCGAAGGTGCACCGACACACCCAGGCCCCATTGGCCCCGTTTGCGGTGCCGGAACGTCGGTTTGACCACGTTCACGTGGACCTGGTGTGACCTCTGCCCCCCTCGCGGGGTTTCACCCACGTCCTGACCATGATGGACCGCACCACCCGGTGGCCGGAGGCCGTGCCTTTGGCATCAACGACGGCGGCGGACGTCGCGCAGTCGTTCATCGCCACCTGGGTCGCCCGGTTCGGCGCCCCCTCGGACATCTCGTCCGACCGCGGCCCCCAGTTCACCTCGGAGCTCTGGGGGGCGGTTGCACGGGGGCTCGGGGTCCAGCTGCACCGCACCACGGCCTACCACCCCCAGGCTAACGGCCTGTGCAAGCGGTTCCACCGCTCGTTGAAGGCCGCGCTCCGGGCGACCCTCCGCGACGGCGGCTGGGTCGACAGGCTCCCCTGGGTGCTGCTGGGCCTACGGACGGCGCCAAAGGACGAACTGCGCGCATCCGCGGCGGAGTTGGTCTTCGGGCAACCGCTGCGGGTGCCGGGCGAGTTCCTCCCCGACTCCACGGCACCATGGTCCGCGGCGCAGGAGCGCTCCGCGCTGCAGGAGACCGCCCAGAGGTTCGCCCCGGTGCCCACGGCGCACCACGGGCACCCACCTATGCACGTCGCCCCGGAGCTTCGCACCGCGGAGTACGTCTTCGTCCGGCACGACGCCCACCGGACACCACTGCGGCCCCCGTACGACGGACCTTTCCGCATGCTGGAGACCGGGGTGAAACATTTCACCTTGGACATCGGCGGCACTCCTGACCGTGTCTCCATAGACCGCCTCAAGCCGGCCCACCTCGACGTGGACCACCCACCGCCGGTGGCTCGGCCCCCGCGTCGGGGCCGCCCCCCGGCGGGCGGACCCCCGGCACCGCCCGGCCCCGCCGTCACGCCGCCCCCCGGGCCTGCACCCATCCCGGGTGCAGCCGGAGGCATCCCAGCTGGCATCCCTGCACCCCGGACGCCGCCAGTCACCAGAGGGCACTTCGGCCGGGTCATCCGTTTGCCCCGCAAACTGGCCCTCCAGGTGCGCGGGAATTCTGGGGGGGCGCGTGTGGCGGACACGAAAGCTCACTGGCATGATGACATCATTCCGCGCCACGTGGGCGGCGGCCACGCCCGAGGGGTAGGCGTGGCCGCGGGATATACACCGGGCGCGCAGCCCGGAACGCTCCAGTGTTACAGTGGAGCTCTTGAATAAAGACTCTTACAACTTACCGCGTTGTCCGCTTCCTCCTTGCTTACAAGCAGCGCGCGTAACACCGCGCTTCACCACCAACTTTCATCCAAATCCGTTCAGAACTTTTCCAGATATCTTGTTCACAATCACACGAACACACACACACACACACACACACACACACACACACACACACACACACACACACACACACACACACACACACACACACACACACACACATAAGTGAATGCATTACTCACTGGCGGGAGTAAATATCGGCCTCTGCTTCTCATTGGCTCCTGTGGAGCACGTGATGGCTGACGATGGGGTCGATAAAGTAGGCGTGTCCGCCACGAACCATGGCGTGGTCAAAGCACGTTACCCTGACTTAACACGAAGTATGAAAAACGGTCACGTGGTCTCAATGCCTAACTAGTTATTTAAAACATTGTGTAATGCACGCCAGAAAGTTTAACTGGTCGTTTTTTAAATTATATTTTACAATCCATGTTCCTGCCTTCCAAAGTTGTGAAAGACCAACCTGCCTTCCAAACAATAATATACATCATAAGTTCCTGGCCAAAAATGCTCACAACTAATTTCTCCTATCACGCGAACAAAAGTTCATCTAAAACAGGCCGATGACTTCAATTTCGCAGCATTTGTGGAATAATGATGTAATCCAGAGGTATAAGCAGGTGATGATCGCAGCTCCGCCCCCAAAGGTAACCATTACTACTTCCGCACTTTCCCCATAGAATGAGCGGTACGTGTTCGCACTTTCTTTTATTTTGTTTGGTTCCTCCTTTCATCAGTTTCCTCAGATTTCGAGTTGTGGAGACTGTCGTACGATTTGGTTGTGGTCACCGGTGTTGTTTTATTTGATAATATCGGTTGTTGATTAAACAACGATCCTTGGATGTGTGCTCGACTGCTCGTCGCGCTCCGAGTGATGGGTGGATGTTCTCACTGCCGAGCAGGATTGTAAGAACCAATGAGGGAAAAGATTCCTTTGACTTGCGAAACATAATCTGTGAGAGGAAAATGAGTAAATGACACAACTGTTGTGGTAACTTTGTGGTTACATTTTTTGACGTTAGGCCTCGTCAAAAATAAATCCACGACCGACCATGTGGTGCAGTTGTCCAGCAAGAAAGGCTCAGGTCTAAAAAGGCGACCAAATGCATTCCGGAGAGGTTCTTGTAACGATAGGTTTTCGAGCAGATGAAGCAACGTCCCCTGAAGCAAGCTCATACACCGCAACATCACAGGCTGAACGAGAAGTTTAAATTGTTTTTCCATGCTACGAGTGGTATCATGTAGCTTGTGGGCCACACATGAAACGTCTATGTCGTGCTTGTTTTGATTGACTCGTGCATCTGAACGAAAGTTGGGAATGAATGGTAATCCTGTTTTGTGTTTTCCCTCGGAAGCCAAATGGAGTGAAAGTGGCGCCGGACAATGACAGAGCCTACATCGAAGAAAAGAAAAACTGAAGGTAGATTGATCAACAAATTTGCTTCCTGTGTGACCTTTCTCACTTCCGTGTTGCCCTTTCTACCCTTTGCTCCTATGGAATCCCTAACTGTTTACACTATTTTCATGCATTAACCCATTCCTTGCTGCCCTCTTAAAGTCACAGGACCTCACACTCACCTCCATTCCTTTGTTCCCTTTTTCTCTTGTCTGTAAAATTGTTTCCAAAAGGTGGATGCAGGTTATGTTTTCACCCCTGTTTGTTTTGCTGGGAACAGTATATCTCAAAAAGTGATCGATGGATTTGGACGAAACTTGGTGGACATGTTGGGTGTGCGACGAGGAAGAATTAGATTCAATTTTGGAGATTATTCGAATCCTGATCCGAGAATTTAAAAAAAAAATTTTAGTGAATGTTCACCATTGAGATATAGGTCCAAAAATGATACTTGGCACGATATAAAAACATAGTTGTGGATGTGTTGGGTCGGTGACATGACAAGAACAAGCCGATTAGATTTTCGATAAGGTCCCGATCCATATCTGGCCTATCGGTGGATGCAAAACATAAACTGTTCAGCCGGGTGGAGGAATGCTCTCCACATCATCTGTTCTAGTTGCTTTTGTATATTGTACATAATCGAGACAAGTGAAAAAGAGCGAGGACAGAATGTAACAAAATGGCTCGGACACAGTGAGAAGCGGGGAAATGCACCGGCTGCAGGATAGAGGTAGACTGAGAGAATGGGATGGAGCATGGAAAGGGCAGAGGGGGCTAAACCATAGAGGTGGCGGCCGAATACAGAGAGGCCACCGACTTGTCTGAGGTGTCAATAACAAGTGTATACACTCAGTTTCGTCATGAGAACGGTTTACCTGCATCTTGCTTTCCCCTCGACCCCAACCTACCTCAATTCAAGAGGAATGTCAATAGATTCCTCCTTTCTGTCTAATATCTATACTTTTCTTTCCTTTGCGCAGCCCCAACCTCGAGTGGCCTTGTGGGCTTTGTGGCGGGCAAAATCCCATTTTTAAAAAACGAGAGATTCCAATCATTTTGAGGTACTGGGGTCTATTTGCATCAGGATTTGCAAGGTGTGACACGGGGTGCCCAGTCCAAAGGGGAGGGCAGTACTCCATAAAACAATTAATGAAGACCTAAAGTGTCATAGACCTTGTATTTGCCAAGGAAACGCCGTATGACAGAAGGTGCCGAGACTCGCTTTGGAGGTCAACTTTGAAACGGTCCTTCCGGGGAGAGATAATGAGATCGTGAGATTTTCAGGATTGAAAGACATATTCAAAGTGTTTGACCAGATTGTGATTTTGTTAACATCTGAAGCGAGGGAAGAGGCTGTAGACTGCCTGTCTGAAGGATGAGGGATGTCACGGCAAAGGGTGGAGTCATCAGCAAATAGATAACGAGCATTTTCCAGAGAATCAGAGAGATCATTAATTAAGTTCCAGAAAAGGACTGGGCCCAGAATACTGCCTTGAGGCCACTCCAGCCTTGACATGGACAGGACGTGGGAGGATCTTGTTTGAGAGTCACATGTTGGCTATGAAGTCAAGTAATTCATCTTCGTGTATTGTTATTTTATAATGTCACGTGTAGCTTGTAGTGAATGAAAGAGCTCCGACATGAACATTTGTCACTGTATGAGGAGAAAAATAAAAATCAACCCCCACCGATGAAAACCAACCTGCCCAGTCCATTCGCAGCTTAATCCACGCACTCCAATAATGTTCGTCATTTGTCCATCTATCCACCTGTTGTTACTTTGTACAGCTGATGCCCTCTGTTATGCGGCTCGTTAATGAGCTTTGACTTCTCATCATGTATTTTATACCTCAAAGCTCTTTTATACTTCACTCTTCCATGAGACTCAATCATGTATACAAAAAAAAGAAGCTTTTCACCCTATTTTGTTTATTGCAGGTAAATTCCATCCAATGACAGAGGAGAACAGCAGGTATGTTTCAAACTCTCAGTGATTTTACTGCAGTTCCATGTAGATGTTTGAGTTGAACTCGTTTCATTACACTTTCTAAAAAGATGCAATAAGTAATCACAAAGTAAAAAAACAATGTATAAATAGTTTGATGTTCAAACATGTTATAAGGACGCAGCTTTTTAAATTAATTATTAAAGATTTAAACTCTATTTGTGAGATTGTTTCATTACCTCCACCACCGAAGGTGGATGGAGGTCGTTTTCACCCCTGTCTGTTTGTTTGTGAACAATATATTTTAAAATGTTGTGGACGGATTCAGACGAGATTTGGCAGAGAGGTAGTGTGTGTGACAAGGATGAAATGATTAGATTTTGGTGAAGATCCACATTCGGATCCGGCTACTAGAATTTTTCAAGTAATTCTTCACCATTGGGAAATAGGGCCAAAAACTATATATAGCAGATATCTCAAACAGTTGTGGACGGATTTGGACGAAACCTGGTGGACCGGTTGGGTGTCTGACAAAGAAGAATTGTTTCAATTTTGGTGAAGATCTGAATATGGATTCGGATACGAGAATTATTTAATTTTTAAGTGATTCGTCGCCATTGAGAGATCGGGCAAAAAGCGATACATAGCAGGATATCTTAAAAAGTTGTGGACGAGTTATGACTAAACTTGGTGGACGAAGTTGGTTAGGTGACAAGAACAAGTCGATTAGATTTTGGTTTAGGTCCGAATCCAGATCCGACCTATCGGTGGGATACAAAACGTAAACTGTTCAGCCTGGTTGAGGTATGCGTTCTACCAAGTGCTGTTCTAGTTTATTTAAGGAAGTGGTTTTGAAGTACAGTACTGCACAGTATATTTAATACACTTCAACAGAGACTGCCAACTCGGACTGATGTGAGGATGAGTGTTAATGCTCTAATATATCAGTGGCATTATCATAGCCTGTTGTTGGCTTAACGGTTGAGGTGGCTGCCTTAAGATGTTAAAGTCTTGAGTTTGAGCCCCTGTTGTTCTGTCGAAATAACACCAGTTGGGTTGACTCATCCTGTCATCCTTCGAGGTTGGCAAAATGAGTACCATCTTACTGGTAAAAGGGGCACTGCATCAGTGGCATTGCCACACTTCCAGAAAATGATGTAGCCAGCAACCTGAGGTTGCATACAAAACAACAACAGTGGCATTAATGGGGCCTTTGGCCTGCATTGATGTTGTTATTGCTGGTAATTATTGTCATATCAAACGTTGGGTTTTATTTTGATGAGCACACCTGGAAATTATGGGAAGGTAAAGAAGTTTGCAGGAGGGGAGGGGAAAGAAAAAAAAAATTGAAATTAATTTGGGAGGATAGGGCAAGATGAAGTGGGTGAAGATATTATCTTTGCATGGAAAGGATGGAGAGAAGGTGCCAGGTGGTTTCTTGGTGTTGAGAAACGGGAGGTTTTCGATTTATTTTAATCTTTTAAAATGAAATTAGGCCCTTCATTGTAAAGGAAATTGCTGAATGTTACTTAGACAAGCTAAATATGATGGGATAAGGGGTCTTGTATGCAAATTATTCTCCTAGGATCAATGGGGTATGGTTTTATTAATGGTGCTTCACAATTCTCAGTGTTAGGCCATTTATGGCTTTGCAAGTCCTCATCCCTTTTCAATAATCACAACCTAAACTCTTAAGGCCAAGTTAAACATGCGGCGATTATCACCCAATGGTCGGCAGAATGTTACCGCACAACGGAGCCATGTCCACATTTTTCATCCCACCCTCAAATTATTCGCTCGTTTCCAGCGGTGTAGGGATTTTTATCACGGCAATTAATCGCCAGGAAACCGCCAAAGAGCCAGAGTATAACATTACCATACGTCACTTTACATCTTTTAAGTGACTATTTCATTTGGGTGAACGACTGACACAGTTCATTTTCGATTTTATTATCCCCACGCTTTTTGACAGAAAAAAAACCCGAGGGAGAGGGAGGGGGTATATGCAATCAACATTGGGGGACGCATTAAATATGTAACGATTTGTTGGATTTCACCCCCAGGTTCATGTGCCAGGGTATGGGGACTTAGAGTTATAGGGGGTCAGAACAGGGAATTTTTTCATTTTAACTCAAAATTAGACATTGAGTTATTCCTCGTAAAAATTTTTACCATCTTTCAACTTTGCTGTAGGTGGGAAGGGTGGGGATTTGTAATGGCACGCCATTGTCTTCGCTCTAGCGTTATTTTATTTTGCCAAGTTTGATACCCCGTGTCCATCTTTGGTGTTTACTTGAACCGTTCATGGTAAGAAAAGCAAGCCTGTCAACAGTAAAGCAAGTTGACCCAGTCTGTGGACAATACCAAGTCATGGACAAATGAAAGAAACTAATAAAGTTTTTTTTCATTGCTGTCGACATCCATAGTGTCAGTATAATGGCCTCGTAATGTAACAGCCCGACAGAGCAAATGTGATGTGATGATGTTCTCGGTGATGAAAATCTCTTAGCTCAATGTACTGGCTGTTCCTTTAATAAGAAGAATTGGGTGACTCATTGGACGATAACATTCATCTGTTTAACTTTGCTTTTACTCGAACTTTCAACATGCAAGTTTGTCATAGATTTTCATAGCAGGTGCTCAGATACAACTGCAGCTTTGTCCAAGCAAAGCTAGAAATCGATGTTGTTCATGATAATTGGACTTATGATAAGTTTGTCAGGTGATTTCACAACATTGTTGGCCCCCCGTCAATTTTGTTTCCTCCTTCTTTCGCCCCTTTCCCCCCCAACGTTGCCATGCTCCTCCTATAATTGTGTGTACCCCTTCTCCACATCCTACACTCTGGAAAACCCACCCCTTCTGCTTTCTCACAAATTTCACGAGCCTCAGTCCTGTAAAGAAACAAATGTTCCACTAATTCCACATTACCCCCTTCACCGCTTTCATGCGCCTTCACTTGCATTGTTTTCCATCATTGTTTCTTTTTTTTCTTTCTTTCTTTTTTCTTTCCATCCCAGATAGCTGTTTGACTGTTTTCTTATTCTTTCCATTCCCATTCCTCAGCCAAATGGACTTTCATTTTGTTCAAGATGAGGAGAAAAAAGTTGAAAACCTACGCGCGACATTGAGCCAGAAAACGCTGGATTTCTGGTTACGGCCGAACTCAAAGTCGCAGACTTCACCTCCACCGAGCACTGAGTATCAGTCTGACAAGGATGTAAATACCAATCAAAAAAGCTACAAGATCGCAACACCTGAGCCATTTGCACGGCAGGTTCCAACTTTGAACGTGGAAAGCACGCGGTTCATTACATCCAACACTTCCTCTATTTCTGATTCGACTGCAGAATCGAACCTTACTCCAATGTTTACGAACCCCAGCCAATGCGCGTCTGAGGCATCAAACTTGAATAAAGACTTTGGTTCTTTCTCTACGCAGTCATTTCAGTCTTTCTCTGAAAAATTGGATTTGGCGCCGCAGAAGATTGTCACCGAAGAGGATTCACAGCAAGATTTTGGAGAATCTAGTGAAGATGTTGTGAAGACTGAACAATCAAATGCAAGCTCCACGTTTACTTCCTCTACCAAACGCAACAGAACATCCTGTCCTGGTTCTGTCGAGTCTACTAGTCAATGCTGTACTTCCCCAAACACCATGCCACAGGAGAAGAAGGACCAGGGCTTTGATTCGTGGACTGCTAAGTCATCTCCTGCTCTTACCAATGATGAATGCCTATCTCCGTGTTCTGCTGAATGCCATTCGGACTTTACCGAAACCGATTCCGAAACTGCCGAATGTGGCCCTAGTTCTTTAGAGATTAAATTTCCTATGTCAGATTCACTGTCTGAGCCTGTAACAAAAATCGAATTTCCCAATTTGAACACAGGGGTTGACATGGATCAGCAGCAACACAAAAAAGACAGAAGAGATGACTGGCTTGGCATTCCTCTTGCTGACATGCCAAATTTGTTGAAAAGGCCCCCGGAGTTGCCACCACTGCGCCCAGCCAGCAATCATTTGGTAACTGTACAGGTGAGATATCTCATTTCAATCTTTTCTTTGAAATATCACAAGAGGTGAAAAGGCCATCTGATGTTTTTCAAGAATTTTGTCTATTTGGTGTTCCTGTCTGATTACGTAGTTCACGATGTTTGTTCCAATCCCTTTTGCTGTGTTGATTTGTCTGCTTTCTCCCGATGATTTCGTCCTGCCTGTTAAATGTGTGTACGCTCTTCCATGAGCCTAAATCATCGTATAAACCATGTAAATTTGGGACTAATGTGCTAATGAGTTAGTCCCAAAGTCCCAAAGTCCTCCGATAGTCCCAAAGTTTGTGGCACTGACCTCAACGCAAGTTCAGTTAGCCTATTGCTTGTACACCTATTGCGTGTTTGGAAAAATTTATGAGAAAAGAAAATTATGTAATGTGTGCGATCCAAAAGCTGTGGATCTGGGAGTTCTAAACTCTGAATAATTTGAAGAACTTGCGCCGAAATAACCTTTTGCTCTAGAAAAACAAAACAAAATTGAATGCATAATGTAGGTTTCATTAATGAACTAGGTGATGGAGGGTAAAAGGAAAATTAGTGGGACTACACAGTTGGATGGAACAGACAAGTGAATGAAGAGGAGAGAGGAAGGGAGGAAAGGGTAGCGGCCAAGTAAGCGGATTGGATGAGGGAGTGTTAAGGGGGATAGTACTAGGAAGGAAATGGAAACCTGCAAGCATAGCATGTGTCGTGCGTGTGGGTGTTTGTGTCATGCGGGCCTGTGTCGTGTGTGTGTGTGTGTGTGTGTGTGTGTGTGTGTGTGTGTGTGTGTGTGTGTGTGTGTGTGTGTGTGTGTGTGTGTGTGTGTGTGTGTGTGTGTGTGTGTGTGTCGTGCGTACATGTTTTATTTGACCCGAAATTTTGTAATCATTTGATGTTCCACCCTCTGCTATGTCACTTCCACCATCTTGAAACTGAGCGCAATCTTTCTGGAGAAAACACATTATTTGGGGGGGGGGTATTGGTTACCCACACTATAAAGACAAAGTCCTTCAAAAGTTTTGAATAACTGCATTATTCTGCCTTTTCTAAATGGAGAGCAAGTTTGAAGCCTCCCCATAATGGTCCAATAAATACGTGCTTTTGATTACATTTCACCTAATGGTGTCTATGCATGTTGCTATTTTGTCATACTTTAACTTAGGTTATGTTTTTGTTTACTAGTTGTGGGTAAGTCTGCAAAATGTCAATGGTTGGAGTGGGGTAGAGGGGTTTGCTGGGGAGTTTTCATTGCCCATCCTGTCCAACCTTTAGATTCACGGACTTGAGGGCTCAGGCCCTCCTCTGCCATACCCAGCCAAGTTTCGTGATTGGTGGGACGAGAGGCACGTCATGTTGCCATGCTCTTCTCGTGCTCGGATGGTAAGTAGCCTTCTCCCTTAATGTTTCTCCTGTAATGAATGGATTGGAGTTAAACATTTGAGTACTGTACAGTCGGACCCTGACATTTGTGGGGGATACGTTCCTGGAAAATGCTGTGAATGTTGAATCTGCGAATGTGGGGGCATTGTTTAAATGGAAAAAGGGGGGATTGGGATAGGTTCCCAGTGGGTCCTAGCTCATAAGGCAAAATAAAAAATCCCGTGAAAAACCACAAATGCGCCCGCAAAGAAAGTCAGTGTCTGACTGTACATTATTAAAAGCTAATTGTAAAACTAAAACAAATTGTAACTAGAATGGCACTCTGTAGAGCGCATACCTCTGCCAGATTGAACAGTTTACGTTTTGTATCCCACTGATAGGCCGGACCTGGATCCAGACCTGCAACAAAATCGAATCCCTTGTTCATGTTGCCTAACCAACTCATCCACCAAGTTTTGTCATAGTTTGTCCACAACTTTTTGAAATATGCTATATATTGTTTTTTGCCCCATCTCTCAATGGTGAAGCACAAGTTGAAAATTTAAAAAAAAATTCTTGCATTCCGATGCGTATTTGGATCTTCACCAAAATTAAATTGATTCATCCTTGTCACATACACAACCTGCCCACCAAGTTTCGTCTGAATCAGTTCACAACCGTTTGAGATATCATGCTGTATATCTTTTAGCCTCGTCACTCAATGGTGAAGAATCACTTTAAAAAATAATCTGATGCTCATCTGGATTCGGATCTTCACCAAAGTGGAATCGTTTCTTCTTTGTCACGCACCCAACCTGTCCACCAAGTTTCTTCCGAATCCGTCAACAACTTTGAGATATCCTGTTCACAAACAGACAGTGGTGAAAACATAACCTCCGCCTACCTTTGGTGGCGGTGCTAATTAATCCTGTATTACATGAAAGTAGATAAGCTAAGGAAACAGTGATGTCATCACTGAAGAAAAGGAGGCATCGTTTCTTCAATGCCACCTTTAGAGGCCATTTTTCCCCGCAAAGCGGGGGTTGGGCTTTTTCTTCAATTCAAGCGGGGGTCTTTTTCTTCAATGCTGTGGGATATTAATTAATTGAGCTTGAATCACACGTGAACAGCTTGGTTTCACCGATTAATATACCTTGATGATTGTTACTTCCACTACCGAAGGTGGATGGAGGTTATGTTTTCACCCCTGTCTATCTGTCTGTTTGTCTGTGAGCAAGATATTTCAAAAGGTTGTGGACGGATTTGGACGAAATTGTGTGGAGAGGTTGGGTGTGTTACAAGGAAGAATTGGTTCGATTTTGGTGAATATCTGAATAGGGATTCGGATATGAGAATTTTTTTTTTAAAGTGATTCTTTGCCATTGAGAGATCGGGCAAAAAGCGACATATAAAGTGATATTTCAAAAGGTTGTGGACGAGTTATGACTACACTTGGTGGACGAGTTGGTTAGGTGGCAAGAACAAGCCGATTAGATTTTGGTTCAGGTCCGAATCCAGATCCGGCCTATCAGTGGGAGACAACACATAAACTGTTCAGCCTGGCGGAGGTATGCTATTCTAGTTTTTGGATGTATTCACCACTCGAAGGAGGAACAGTAAATAGTTAGATTATTGTTGTGGTTTTGGAAGACCCTGTGGGGACACATTCAACGCATAAGGGTTCCCCAGTGTAGTTATATCTGTTAGGAATTTTGTTTAACCAAATTACAATTCCCCTCGTATCAGTGGGCAGTGAAATGCATTGTGTTGGTGTAGCAGATTCAAACTTCCTTTGTAATACTTCTCTTTCTAAATTCCCTCTCTTATCTATCTTCTTATCTATCTTCTTATCTCTCTTCTTATCTCGCTTCTTATCTCTCTTCTTATCTATCTTCTTATCTCGCTTCTTATCTATCTTCTTATCTCTCTTCTTATCTCTCTTCTTATCTCGCTTCTTATCTATCTTCTTATCTCGCTTCTTATCTATCTTCTTATCTCGCTTCTTATCTCTCTTCTTATCTCCCTCCTTATCTCTCTCTCTCCCCCTCTCTACCAATCTCTCTTCCTCCCTCTCCCTCTCTATCTCTCCCCTCCTCCCTCTCTCTCTCTCCACACATGCATTTGCAATACACTTTGCACCTCACAGAAGCCACATTGCAACTCACTACTACAAATGAAAGCCAGCACATCATAAAGCACATCATGATCAGCGGGCCAGGAGTGCGAATGTCAATGGGCAAGCAACAACAGAACAAAGCATCACAGATGGGCGAGTTTGGGCATAAGCTTTATTGTCGAACACAAGCTAGGCCAATGAGCACAGTATGGTAACAGGAGCACACCAATGGAGAGACAGCACTAACAAAGCTCAATATGCACTCAAAAGGGCAGGCTGTATAAGCACGAGAAATCCTGGACTCGCGGCTGGTGTGTGTCCTTGGAAAGTCAAGGCGGAGTCTCTGGTCTGAGTTAACGAATGGGCTAGTGCCACGGTGCAGAGAGTGGACGAGCCACAGAGTTTCTCTGGACACGCCAGCCGACCCACTGACTCGCACTCTTTGTCTTTCTCTCCCTACCTCTAATACGTTCACTTCGAATGCACAAAGATTATTCAACGATTACACCATCGACCACATCAGGGCTGGGTTACTGACTCGCATTCACGATTTTCTCTGTCGCACCACTAATATTCACCCGCATCTCCCCACAGGGTGTACCACATTACCCACCTCTTCTCTCCCCCGCACCCTGTCTCACGTTGGGACCAACGTAAGCCAATAGGCTTACGTCGGGATATTGAGGCATCACCAACAAGCCCCATATTCTTCTCTCTCTGTCTATCACCTTTCCTTATCTCGTTTCCCGGAGTGGATGAGGCACCTACCTGTGTCGACATGTGCTATGATGACTGACTAAGTGGCTTGATGTGCTTAATGGAGAAGGTCCCTCTTGTGAACTGTTTCGCCTGTAAATCCATGTCATTTTTATCTTTCTATACTTTCCAAACTGCCCTATTGTCTTTTCTCCATTGGTTCGACTATAGTGTGTTTTAGAAACACGGAGTTCTGGCCTACCATTCTTTTGTGGTTAGTGATTAGCCCACGTCCCACTTGCAGTATCGCTCGACCATTCTTGGTTGACAGCAGTGAGTTGTTGAGAGCACGGTTTCCCACCTTGTGGATGGATTTGCTAGAAAGGTAAAGCGGAGCTAAATACTGGACCCTGCCTAAATTAAGCATCTCAGACTATGTCCATGGTTGCCCCGCAATTCGTCGTGCCACAACGTTATCTGCGGCTCGTTAGCATCAAGATCACTGGCTGGGAAGCAGGTCTGAGTACTCCCCTTGCGACCCCCGAACCTGTAACAATAGGATTCTATCAAACTCATCTTTCATGAGGCTAGCCATTGTTTTTTTTTTAGCTGCAGTAATAACAGTTTGTTGTACTTGTGCATGAACGACTTTAACACTTATTCTTGTTTCGTGTGCAGCCTGTGGCTGCTGGTTGCATCATTTTTCTGGCAGCGCGATTGTGCCGCTGATGCAGTGCCCCAATTACCAGTGAGCTAGACGAAATTTGGCAGAGATGTAGCGTATGTGACAAGGACGAAATGATTAGATTTTGGTGAAGACCTGGATTCGGCTCCGGCTACTAGAATTTTTAAAGTGATTCTTCACCATTGGGAGATAGGGTCAAAAACGATACATAGCAGGATATCTCAAAAAGTTGTGGACAGATGATTTTGATTAAATGTGATTCTGTATTGTGATTTTCTGATCTACTCTGGGATACAAAACGTAAACTGTTCACAAGGCGGGGGTATGCTCGCTACTGAGTGCCGTTCTAGTTTCAGGTTGTGTCCGGCTGTGTGGCCGTCCGTAGGTGATAGATTTTTGTTTCCGTGATAACTTTAGAACGGCTGAAGGGATCTTAGTGAAACTTGTTGCAGGTATGTATAATGAGGTAAAGATGAACTGATTCGATTTTGGGGTCAAGAGGTCAAAGGTCAGAGGTCATGTCAGGTAAAAATGTGATAACTTGTGAACAGGTGAAGGGATTTTGACTAAACTTGGTACAAGTATACATATGTGATGATGCATCGATTAGGGTTAGGGTTAAGGAAGAATCGATTCAATTTTGGTGAAGATCCGGATCCGGATCCGGCTAGTAGGATTTTATAGTGATTCTTCACCATTGGGAGATGGGGCCAAAAACGATACAAAGCAGGATATCTCAAAAAGTTGTGGACGGATGATTTAGATTAAATGTGATTCTGTATTGTGATTTCCTGGTCTACTCTGGGATACAAAACGTAAACTGTTCACCTGGCGGAGGTATGCTCTCGACTGAGTGTCGTTCTAGTTTCATATGTGCTTTGCCAGTTTCTATAAAGTTAGGATATCTTTTCAAGGATGCTCATCCCCTTTCCATAAAGTTAGCGATATCTTTTCAAGCTAGCTCATCCCCTTTCCATAAAGTTAGGGATATCTTTTCAAGCTTGCTCATCCCCTTTCCATAAAGTTAGGGATATCTTTTCAAGCTTGCTCATCCCCTTTCCATAAAGTTAGGGATATCTTTTCAAGCTTGCTCATCCCCTTTCCATAAAGTTAGGTATATATTGCCAAGCCTGGCGTTGGCTTAGCGGCTAGGGTGCCAGCTTAGGATCCTAGGATCCTGGGTTTGAATCCCGGTCGATCACTGAATTAACGCCAGGGTGGTTGACTCAGCCTGTCATCCTTCCGAGGTCGGCTAATTGAGTACCAGTTCACTGGTAATTCCCTGCTTGTTGTAAAAGGCGACAAACAGGGTTGGCGGCAGGAAGGGCATCCGGCCGTAAAACATTGCTTCAAAAAGGGGACCAAAAAACAACAACAACCACGGTGCCAGAAAAAGGCCAACCCCCGCTTGCGGGGAAAAATGGCCTCTAAAGGTGGTTTTATCTATCCCCTTTTCATAAAGTTGGGGATATCTTTTCAAGCTTGCTTATCTTTCCCCTTTCCATAAAATTAGGGATATCTTTTCAAGCTTGCTTATCTATCCCCTTTTCATAAAGTTAGGGATATCTTTTCAAGCTTGCTTATCTATCCCCTTTTCATAAAGTTAGGGATATCTTTTCAAGCTTGCTTATCTATCCCCTTTCCATAAAGTTAGGGATATCTTTTCAAGCTTGCTTATCTATCCCCTTTTCATAAAGTTAGGGATATCTTTTCAAGCTTGCTTATCTATCCCCTTTTCATAAAGTTAGGGATATCTTTTCAAGCTTGCTTATCTATCCCCTTTTCATAAAGTTTGGGATATCTTTTCAAGCTTGCTTATCGATCCCCTTTCCATAAAATTAGGGATATCTTTTCAAGCTAGCTCATCCCTTTTCATAAAGTTAGGGATATCTTTTCAAGCTTGCTTTTCTATCCCCTTTTCATTAAGTTAGGGATATCTTTTCAAGCTTGCTTTTCTATCCCCTTTCCATAAAGTTAGGGATATCTTTTCAAGCTTGCTTATCTATCCCCTTTTCATAAAGTTAGGGATATCTTTTCAAGCTTGCTTATCCCCCTTTTCATAAAGTTAGGGATATCTTTTCAAGCTTGCTTATCCCCCTTTCCATAAAGTTAGGGATATCTTTTCAACTTGCTTATCCCCCTTTCCATGAAGTTAGGGATATCTTTTCACAGTTGCTTATCCCCTTTCCAGAAAGTTAGGGATATCTTTGCAGTTAATTTTCCTCTTTCTAAAGTTAAAGATGTCTTTTCCAACTTGCTTTTTCCTCTTTCCAAAGTTAGGGAAATATTTTCTGGCTTCCTTTCTTCCTGCCAGGAAGAAATGGGCATTGAGGCTTCGCACATTGAGCGCGCACAACAGAAATGGGCTTCGTCATGGGCATTGAGGAAGTTAGGAGTGGAGGAATGGTTGATCAGAGTAGTGATGGCAATGTACAAAAGAGCGCGCACAGCTGTAAGGACGAAGGACGGGAACAGTGGTGAGTTTGAGGTGAAGGTGGGAGTGCATCAGCGGTCGGAACTAAGTCCACTACTATTTGTAGCTGTGATGGAGGTACTGGCTCAGAACGTAAAGGAGGGTTTACCGTGGGAGTTGTTGTATGCAGATGATCTGGTGTTGATTGCGGAAAGTATGGATGGACTGAAGGAAAAGATGAACAAGTGGAAGGAATGTATGGAGACAAAAGGTCTGAAGGTGAATATCGGAAAGACGAAGGTGATGGCAAGTGGTAAAGCATGTGGTGAGGTGGAAAGAACTGGGAAGTGGCCATGTGCTGTGTGCAGGAAGGGTGTCGGAGTGAATTCCATTCAATGTACAATGTGCGCTGAGTGGGTTCATCAAAAATGTAGTGGTCTGAGAGGGTCATTTACCAGTGTGGCAGCTACATTCAAATGTAAGGTGTGCACAGAGGGAGCTGCAGATGGAGGAAATGTTGAGTTGGATCTTGGAGACGGCGTGAAGCTGGAAGGTGTGAAAACATTTTGCTACCTCGGAGACATGCTGAATGGAGAAGGTGGATCAGACTCGGCAACGGTTGCTCGAGTGAGATGTGCATGGAAGAAGTTTCGGGAACTGAGTGGCGTGCTGATGAGGAGGAGAGTGTCGCTGAAGCTGAAGGGAAAGGTGTATGCTGCATGTGTGAGAAGTGTTATGATTTATGGGAGCGAGACATGGGTAATGAACGTAGAGCAGCAACGAAGGCTGGAAAGGGTGGAAATGCGAATGGTTCGATGGATGTGCGGAGTATCGTTGAGAGAGAGGAAGACAAATGATGAATTGCGAAAGATGATGGGAATATTGCCTGTGATTGATGCTGTGAAGAGGAACAGGTTGAGATGGTTTGGTCATGTGTTGAGGAAGGATGAAAGTGACTGGTTGAGAAGAGTGATGGAAGTTAATGTAGAAGGAAGTAGAGGACGGGGAAGACCGAGAAAGACTTGGCTAAAGATGGTGGAAGAAGAAATGCGGGCAAGGGGGTTAACAAGGAGAGATGCAGAAAATAGGGCAAAATGGAGAAGATTGTCATGGGGACCGCAAGACTAACCCCCGCTCTAGCAGGGAAAATGGCCTTAAAATGCATGTTGTTGCTTTCTTCCTGCCCATGTACAAATTGTGTTCAATGATCTGTTGAGCTTTTTTCACACATGGCTGATCTTAATGTTGTTCGGTGCATCTGATGTAACTCCATGAAGCCGCCACCTCCTTTGCGTCTCAGTGGTATCGTCTTGGAATGTATTGGTTTTCATGCTATTGTTGTCCTTGCTATATCTTGGGAGAAATGTATTGTAGTTCAGCTGGAGGTTTAATTATTTTATGAGAGAACAATAAATATTTCATAACGTATCATTAGTTGTTAAAACTGATTTATTTGAGATATACGTATGTATAATGTTCTTTCTAATCTCTTTTTGTTTCTCTTTTATTTCTTTAGTCAAACCTTCAGCCTCTTTGGCCAACCATCTCGTCTGCTCTGCATCAGCCTATCATATCATCATATGATCTTGAGGTAAGATTTGGAGCTTTACTCCAAAATATTATTGATTGATTTATTTTGCTCTGTTGCTTTCAAATCTCGTAAAACAAATATAGTATTGGACAATACAGTATCCGTATTTGTAAAATGTAAATGTGCGGTATGGCCATTTGACCCATGATACTTGTATGACACTCACTGCAGCATATGTTATATGTACTCACTAACAGAGTACCCACCCCCATGGTGGGTCGAGTTTGTGCATTACTTGCTGAAAAAGGTATATACTGTGTTTTGCAAGAAGACTATAGATGTTTGTGTGGAGTGCACTTAAAAGGTTCTAAATGGTTTAAAGGTCTAAAGGGTACGTTCCAATAGTAGTTTGTGTCTAAGGGGTTGAAAGGGTCTAATCTCTCAAGAATGTAGAAAGGGTCGAAACAGCTCCAAGTTGTCTAAAGCACTAAATAGTCAAGGGTCCAAGCTGTCAAATTTGCCTGAAGGGTGTAAGGGTTCTTAAATGGTGTTAAGGTCTATGGGGTCTAAAGGGATTTAAGGGATGTAAAGGAGTAGATATTCTAGGGGTCTAAAGGGAATAAAAGGTTGAAAGGGTGGAGGGATACAAGTGTCTAAAGTGTTGAAAGCTTCTTAAAGGTAAAAGGGATATTGGGATCTTGAGTATATTGGTGTCCTGCAGGTCTTAATGAGTCTTAGGGGTATTAAAGGGTCTTGGGGATCTTTGGGGGGTCTTAAGGGATCTTAGCGATCTTGAGGGTCTTATGGGTCTTTGTGTTCTCAAAGGTCCAATGGGTCTTTGTGGTCTTCGAGATTTTTCCAGGTCTTACAGTTCTTGCGGGTCTTGTGGTTCTTAAGGGTCTTCAATGACTTAGCGGGTTTTAGGGGTCTTACTGGTATTTGGGGTATTAATGGTATTGGGGGGGTTTTATGGTTATTGGGGGTCTTAAAGGTCTTAAAAGGTCTAAGGGGTCTCAGAGTCTAAAGGGTTGAAAGGTTTAAAGAGTACATTCCAATAGTATGTAATAAAGATGTACGTGCAGTCAGGTTGCAACTTGCGTTCAAACAGTATGCTATTAATAGACATGTCGTCACATGGCTTCATGGACCGTATTTTTTTATATTTATATTTACTCGTTGGCCCATTGGACAAAATTTTCGTTGTTTTTTTCACGTTCTTGTAGCATTCATGCCTGCTGTAGTGCTTGAGCATCACCTTGCCTTTCATCAAGCCCAGATGTGCTTGGGCCAGGGCTGGAATTATGCATTTGTTGTTATTATTGCTAAATTATACTACTATTATCATTGTTGTTGATGTTCTGTTCTCCTTCTCCCCTATTATGTTATTGCAATGTTATCATTGTTTTTCGTTGTTTATTTTGTAATAATTGTAATAATAATTGGAATGCCATGCGATGGAAGGATGTATTAAGCTGCTCTATACACCTTAACATTGCCTGCGTTTAAAACATGGGAATTCAAGATTTGCATAAACGATGGTTGATTGTAATTGGCGTATTTGGCATGGCATAGGTTGGTGATAGCGCGAGTCAATATCAGTATGGTTATTGAAATTCCTTTAATTATGTGGTTAACATCATTTCTATCAATTGCGGCACTAAGTGTGTGCGGTGTACCTTCTATTGCCAGTGCAACAGTTTGCAAAAATAATCCTTCACTGTGGCACATCATTGTCATTTACCAATATAAATATGGATTTATACAAGTCAGGAGACGACGATGGTTCACGAGCGAGCGGTATTCTTTGACAAAGGACGGACTATAACCGAAACAGGCCCGGACAGGCCAGGCCTGGAAATGTCAAAACGAAGGTTACTGACCTTGAAATGAGATCGAAAATAATGTATAATCAGTTATGAGGTTAGTTAGCTACACAATACCGAAAATTCGGTGAAAAATGAAATGCAAAAATATATATATATATGAAAAATAAAAAATCGAGCTTCGTGGGGCTAGACACATGACATTGGCCTAACCAAATATCGAAACCCCTGTCAGATTCCACCAAACCCCTCGGAGAGGATGTAGCTTGAACTCGATTACTCCCTAAAAACACATCTTTTTCGGGCGTGGCTCCGCCCACAATGGGCGCAATACGCCCACGCTAGGCAGGACACAACTAGATCATGATATCAACCTCCCACCCAAGTTTCATCAAGATCGGATGATATCATCGGGTAGTTATGCTGCGGACAGATAGACACGCACACAGACACGCACACAGACACGCACACAGACAGACACACACACATGACGAATATAGTGGTCACTTGATAACTCGTGAACCAAAAACATGACACAAAATAGATCTCTATCAATCATCACTAGCCTCTCACAAGAGACGGACTTAAGGAATGCGACTGAGTAAAGTTCAGAAGCCATGGGAAAACGTGTATCCAAAGCTACTACTTCAGGACAGCGAAACATAAAAATGAATCGACACCACCAATTGTACACTGCCATGTTCTTAATATGTTAATTTAATTCTCTCTTTCATCTATGAAAGTGGTTCCCTGTTTTGAGGCAATGTTTTTATGGCCGGATGCCCTTCCTGACGCCAACCCTTGGTCACGCTCTTACGATGCGCAGGGATACGGTGTGCCTATTCTAAACCGGGGTACACACCGGCATCATCTTGTCCGTGGTTCGAGCGGTACTTGTCTCCCTGTTTTGCGGAGGGATTGGTAAAGGTATTCGGGAGAAAACCTTGACCAATAACCCTGATCAATTCCACCCCGCAAAAGAGCGTTACAAGTACCAGGACCAGAGACGGCCAGCTTAACAGGCCAAGGGGATTAACCCCCCCTTGCTAAGGGGAGTGCCGTCTCTGAGATCCGTAACAATTGGTGTCAGGAGTGGGATGGTAACAGGGAACCATGATTGTCATGGGGCCCGCAAGGCTAACCCCCCGCTCTAGCGGGGAAAATGGCCTTAAAACGATCATTCATTCATTCATTCATCTATGAAAGTGACATTACATGCATTAACGGCATTCGGTAGATAGCTTACCTCCACCAGGCTGATTCGTTTACGTTTTGTATCCCACTGATAGGCCAGATCTGGATTCAGACCTGAACCAAAATCGGGGCTTGTTCTTGTCATCTAACCAACTCGTCCACCAAGTTTTGTCATGTCATGCTATACTGGTATATCATTTTTGGCCCTATCTCGTAATGGTGATTGTAATGAAATTGATCCAAGACCTCGTTCAC
>NC_136262.1:180962974-180970474 GCF_964187855.1 Myxine glutinosa
ACACCGACGGCAACGTGTCGATACATATTAAAAATTCGATATATCATTTCATTTTTCACAGTCGCTAACATAGTTTTCGACTCGGTTGAAAAAAAACGGGAAGGAAATCCAATGAAAGTTGCCGTTTATAGAACGAAATGAATTCTCAAACGCCTGTAACTTCAACTTCAAGGCCATTGAGTCTCTCTCACGCCTTTATCTCCAATCTAACTCACCATATGATTTCATTTTTATCGATGGTTTTGGACTCGGTGTCAGCAATAATTGAGAACATTCCACACACGCGGGAAAATGCAGATATATTTTTTAAAATCGCGTCATGGTGTATCATACACCGCCCAACATGACACCGACGGCAACGTGTCGATATATATTAAAAATTCGCTTTTGCTTTTCCGTTAAGATATATTACTTTTTCGTTTGATGACAGTCGTCACAAAAACGTCAACAATGATGCCGACATATATTTCTTCGTTTTTATTTAATTCAACATTATTAGCCGGAAGTAAAATATGTTTCAGGAAATTACCGAGAGATATTTCTTCGTTTTTTAAAATTAGTTATGTGCGAATACACTTTAAATAGGTTTATTTGAAATCTTTAATTTTCCACAATATAATTTACTTGCCATTTATCATTTGATGATTACGAGACAAATTCCTCTTGAGGATCGTGACAATTCATGCGCTGCGTGGAAACTTCTATTTCCAAAATGAATGAGACGATCGATGAAGAACGCAGACTTGAACAGGATGCAGCAAGAAAACGAATGAGACGGGCGAACGAGTCCATCGACGAACGTCAATGCAAACTTGCGGGGTCAGCCGTGGGAATCCCACGGGCATGGATGTGTGTGACATTTCGACATATTGAGTTAGATGCTGCACATTCATTTTTACAAAATGGTTACTGGCAAGTCATCAGATCCAGAAATGGTGTAAAAACCACCGTTTAGAGGCCATTTTTCCCCGCAAAGCGGGGGTTGGCCTTTTCGGGGACCGTGGTAGTTGTTGTTTTTTGGTCCCCTTTTTGAAGCAATGTTTTACGGCCGGATGCCCTTCCTGACGCCAACCCTTTTTGCCGCCTTCAACGACAAACAGGGAATTACCAGTGAACTGGTACTCAATTAGCCGACCTCGGAAGGATGACAGGCTGAGTCAACCCCCCTGGCATTAATTCGGCGATCGACCGAGATTCGAACCCAGGATCCTAAGCCGGCACCCTAGCCGCTAGCCCAACACCAGAAATGGTGTCATGAACACAATTTATTTACGCACAAGCACAAAAGCAAGACGGGCCGATTTCCGATTCCGACGGGCCGACGGGCGAGACGGGCCGATTTCCGATTCCGACGGGCCGATTTGGAGCAAGAAAAAGAACGAGACGGGAGAAAAAGGAGAGAAACGAGACGGGGAAAGCCGATTGGAGAGGCGAGTGAGGCGCGATTGGAGAGGAGTGTGAGGCGCGATTGGAGAGGAGTGTGAGGCACGATTGGAGAGGAGTGTGAGGCGTGATTGGAGAGGAGTGTGAGGCACGATTGGAGAGGAGTGATTGGAGGGGAGTGTGAGGCACGATTGGAGAGGAGTGTGAGGCACGATTGGAGAGGAGTGTGAGGCGCGATTGGAGAGGAGTGTGAGGCGCGATTGGAGAGGAGTGTGAGGCGCGATTGGAGAGGCGTGTGAAGGATTGCAGAGGAGAGGAGTGTGAGGGATTGGAGAGGTGAGGGATTGGAAAGGAGAGGGATGTGAGGGTTTGGAGAGGAGAGGAGTGCTAGGTGGAGAGAGGAGAGTGTCAGGTGGAGACAGGAGAGTGTCAGGTGGAGACAGGAGAGTGTCAGGTGGAGAGGAGTGAGGGGTCACATATTATGTGAAATAACTAAATTCACACCATTTCTGGATCTGATGACTTGCCAGTAACCATTTTGTAAAAATGAATGTGCAGCATATAACTCAATATGTCGAAATGTCACACACATCCATGCCCGTGGGATTCCCACGGGTGACCCCGCTAGTATATATATATATATATATATATATATATATATATATATGTATATATATATATGTATATATATATATGTATATATATGTATATATATATATGTATATATATATATGTATATATATATATATATATATATATATATATATATATATATATATATATATATATATATATATATATATATATATATATTTGATGTAGCTTGTGATGAGACACGGTTTTCTGCATCGATAAGAAAATGGATAGATTAAGTTAATAGGGTTTGGACATGGTGGTCCAGATGAATTCCTCCTGTGTCTAAGTTTCTTTGTTTTGGTCCTTGTCGTTATCTTCTCCCAAGGAAAGGGTCATATTTTGGAACATTCTCCATTTTGGAACCACTGAGCCAATTGTTGGTGTTGTTTTTGGGTAGTGGTTCATCCGTGGTTTCATTAAGCTGTGCCTCATTGTGGTTTTATTATATAAATCTGGTGCTATCAGTCCTCCAAGTACCATGTTTTTTTTTTTTGTTTGTTTTTTTGCTGTGACGAGCAGCTCTATGAGAGGACCGCGTTGTTGTTCTTGTTGTTGGGGTGCCTTTTTGAATAGCGCATGCGCATACACTCAGACGTGGGTTGGTATGAGGTAAGAACATTGCGGACTAAAATCGCGATTTGTTTGAAGAAACCAGAATAAATTCAGCAACAAAGACAACATGAATGTTTTCATATCAATCTGGTTCCACAGAACTTGACACAAATTAGGTGTAATTATTGAATAGCGCATGCGCATACACTCGGACGTGCGTTGGTATGAGGTAAGAACATCGCGGACTAAAATCGCGATTTGTTTGAAGAAACCAGAATAAATTTAGCAACAAAGACAACATGAATGTTTTCATATCAATCTCGTTTCACAGAACTTGGCACAAATTAGGTGTAATTATTGAATAGCGCATGCGCATATACTCGGACGTGCGTTGGTATGAGGTAAGAACATCGCGGACTAAAATCGCGATTTGTTTGAAGAAACCAGAATAAATTTAGCAACAAAGACAACATGAATGTTTTCATAGCAATCTGGTTTCACAGAACTTGACACAAATTAGGTGTAATTATTGAATAGCACATGCGCATACACTCGGACGTGCGTTGGTATGAGGTAAGAACATCGCGGACTAAAATCGTGATTTGTTTGAAGAAACAAGAATAAATTTAGCAACAAAGACAACATGAATGTTTTCATAGCAATCTCGTTTCACAGAACTTTTTTACTCTCAAATCACTTTCACCACACCACACCAAACAGAACCACAGAACCACACCACTGTTTTCACAGAACCACACCCACTTTCAAATCCCCTACCGACCAAGCCCGTTTCAAATTTTTCCTCTGCCACCCAGAATTAACATTAATAAATAACATTAATGAATTAACATCAACATTAACAGAAATAACATTCACGTCCATACATTATATGTAATCAGTTGATGAAGCATGTTGCGTCGCAAAACAAAGGACAAGACCAGAACTGAAAGCCAAAAAGATGCTAGTGCATGCGTATGATTTAATGACTGGTCGAATTTGGTAGCGCATATTGCATCGGATATCCTCATGATTCTACACGTCGCAGCTGGTGACCACACTGTGGTCATTTTTCTCTTGTTTTGTATAGGCCTACATAATCGAGGCTTGTGGAAGGGCGAGAATTCGTATACTAAATGGATCAGGACACAACAGGACAAAAGGAACAGTAGAGAGAGGGGAACACCAACAGAAGAGTTGATGGCCAAGATATAGAGGGAGACTTGGACAAAAAATGGGTTTGGCAAGGAATGGGGGGGGGGGGGGGGATACAGAGCGTGGGCAAGATTGATGCAGGAGGGAAAACTGGAAATTTGGAAGGAGGAGGGTTTGGGTTGGGTTAATGAGGTTGGGAAAAAGATTGTAGATTTCGATTGGGGATGATCTGAATGGTGATGAACAGCTGTCTTGAAGACTTGGAGGGAACAATGAAGTTAAGGAAAATGTGGAAGTTCAGAAAGCTGGTTCCACAAGTGGGAAAAAGAGGAACGAATGAGTGGAGGTGAGCAGTGATCCTGGATGGAAGTAGTTTAACAAGAAGGTGGTTGATGGTCGACCGTGTTTGGCCTGCAGAAATCTGGGAGGGAGGGGAAGGGGAGGAGCAAAGCATAGAAAGAGCAGAGGGTGCCAATGTTGCTCATCCAATAGCCAATGAAAGTACTGGGTTGTTCCAAACTAAAGACATTGATGAAGTCTTGTGGAGTGGAGGTAGGGAAACAGCTATGGATAATGAAACTGTGCTCTCAAGACACTGCCAGAGAGTCAATTTCCCAAATGTGCAGGATCACTTATCACCACATCAAAGTTTACATCCATATGACCCTTCCCTCTCCATAACACTTCAAATCTCCATATTCTACCACATTCCAAATGTCCATATCCTTCACAGCTCCCCCCCCACCCCCCATGAACCCCATTTCAAAATATCCTTATCCTTCCCCAGCCACCCCACCTCAATTTCCAAATCTCCATACCCTTCCCAATCCCTACCCTCACCCACATTTTTCCATTCGTATGGAATTTGTCGATCGCTTTAATACAATATCAGTTGAGAGTTAGTTTGTTCTGCACCCTGCAATCATGACTTTGAAGATGAAAACAAGGCAAGAGTAATCATTTTAATCTCTATACCATTTTATCACTCGTACCTTTATTACCTCCTGAACTTCAATCGTACAGTTTATTGCCTTTAACCTCCATATCACAAACTTTGTGTGGCACGGGAAGCGTTGTTCCATCTGTTTGAGTGAATGCTTGGGGGGGGGTGGGGCGAGTGAATCGTAGAGTGCTGGAAACATCAGTGCGGGGTTGATTGAGTAAGGTTAAATCAGTTTTACTTGCATTTCCCTGCAGTCCTTTCATTTTGTTTGCCTCATTAACTTTCCCAGTGGGAAACAGGCTGCTGCGGCTAATGGCATCCAATTGCCCAGAGTCCTGTGATCAATGCATTGCAATAAAACGAAGCAATACTTTAGATCCATTTAATTCTTTGTTTTTCCCTGGTTAATTGCAATATTGGAATCCTTGGGAGCATGTGGTTGAAAAATGAAAACGCCGTGAGATTTTTTTTGGAATCTAAACACCAACAGAGGAGCCACAGGAGTGTTCGGGGGTTCGGTGCAGGGGGTGGTGGTGTCGGCGAGTGAAGATGGAAACCTGTTTGTAATGATCACAATTTCTGTCTTTCATCTCTCCAACAATCTCGCGAGGTCAGTTAGTGTAGTATACGGCACTTCTTAACACAAAGCAGGATATGTGCTAATTTTTGTTGTTAGTATTTTATATTGTGATTTTGTTTAAGGTGGGGTGTAGTAATTGTTGCTTGAGATGGCAGTAGTGTTTGTCGTGGATTATCGAGTAATTGTTTTGGTTTAGAAGCATGTGGTCATGGTGAGTCAAGAGCGTTCGTTACCGTTTTGTTATCCTTTACCACCGTTTAGAGGCCATTTTTCCCCGCAAAGCGGGAGTTGGCCTTTTTCGGGAACCGTGGTTGTTGTTGTTTTTTTTGGTCCCCTTTTTGAAGCAATGTTTTACGGCCGGATGCCCTTCCTGACGCCAACCCTTTTTTCCGCCTTTAACGACAAACAGGGAACAGGGAACAGGATAAACAGGGAATTACCAGTGAACTGGTACTCAATTAGCCGACCTCGGAAGGATGACAGGCTGAGTCAACCCCCCTGGCGTTAATTCAGCGATCGACCGGGATTCGAACCCAGGATCCTAGGATCCTAAGCCGGCACCCTAGCCGCTAGCCCAACACCAGGGTTAAACCAGGTACCTTCCCAGGTACCAGGGTATATCACAACGTTTTGTTATCCTTTGAAAGAGGATAAAAAGTGAGGAGCTAAAACTGACAACCTGATAGGTAAGAACAGGTAGAAAAAAGAATTCCAAGAAGGGAAAAGTTGCAAGTGGAGTAAAAATTGAGAAACAACAAAATATGGAACTGAATCAAGTGGAGAAGTCAATTTATTTGAGTTGCCGATAACTACCTGTGCTGCATCTTGCCTGACAGGTAAAAAGTGATCCAAACAGAAGGAAGTCTGAGATTGTGAGGAAGTGTAAGATCCAGTGCATATTTACTAAGTGCAACATAAATAGTTAATATCTTATCCGGAAAGTCAGCAGCACATTGCTTGGCTCGTTATAAAGAGGGATTTGGTGGAAAAGGAGTTTTAACCCTTTTAAAAAGCTTATTAGTGGCAGAGAACAAAGCATTGTTGTTGGACGAGAAGTTTTCAAGCAAGATACGGGAAATATAGGATTGTGTTTTGAAAGCCAAGTAGTTTGCAAGTAACTGATATTTATTACTTGGCAAAAAAAACTTTTTTTGGGACAAGTGTGTTGATCACTCCGTTTTGTGTGTTTGTGTTTGTCTGCTCACTTGCCTACAGGTCACAATTTTAAACCGATCTTCACGAAACTTCACCAAATGGTGGAGTTGGTGGTCAAACAGAATCTTGTTTATTTTTGAGATCAAAAGGTCAGCATAGGCCAAAGGTCAACCAAGTTTTTCAAACTTCTAAAATCCTCAATTTTTATCCGATTGACTTGAAATTTGAATAGGATTTTCATATCAGCAAACTGAATTCGACCAACAACTATTTTGAGGTCAATATAGGCCAAAGGTCAACCACTCTTTTACAAATTTCTAAAAACCTCAATTTTTTCGGTGCAAGGCCGTAGATGGACAGGTTGGGTATGTTACAAGACCAAATCGATTCAATTTTGGTGAAGATCTGAATATGGATTCGAATACGATAATTATTTAATTGTCTAAGTGATTCTTTACCATTCATCGGATTGGGCGAAAAGCGATATATAACATGATATTTAAAAATGTTGTGGACGAGTTATGACTAAACTTGGGGGATGAGTTGGTTAGGTGACGAGAACAAGCCGATTATATTTTGGTTCATGTCCGAATGCAGATCCGGCCTATCAGTGGGATACAAAATGTAGACTGTTCAGCCTGGTGGAGGTGTGCGCTTTACCGAGTGCCGTTTTAGTTATGTCATCTTGTCATCTTGCGATATGTGACTGGGGGACTGACAAGACAGACAGCTGAAAAATCACTCATAGAGCGACACTTGGCAAAAGAGAACAAAGTAGAATGGCACTCGGTAGATCATCCTTTTGACCTCAAAATTACTTGGTGGTTGAATTCAGTGACTAGATATGCAAATCCTCTTCAAATTTCAAGTTAATTAGATAAAAATTGAGGATTTTAGAAATCTGGCCAATGTTGACCTCAAAAATACTTGGTGGTTGAATTCAGTGACCAAATATGCAAATCCTCTTCAAAATTCAAGTTAATTGGATGAAAATTGAGGATTTTAGAAACTTGGCCTATGTTGACCTTTTGGCCTATGTTGGCCTAAAATATTAATTGATGGTTTAATTCAGTGACCAGATATGCAAATCCTCTTCAAA